>NW_016909593.1:90735-153460 GCF_001483705.2 Eufriesea mexicana
CAACCGCGGCTGCTCGACTAGGATCAGAGGTGGAGGAAAAATGCAGATAAATTTGCCGGGTTAATCGGCGAGCTGGCTCATTTTTCTCCGCGGCAATCGTAAAGTTCTTATCTCTCGTGACAGCCGTGGCGTTCCCCTTGAAACAATACGGTGTATCTGATTTCCGGCCGCGCTAGCAGGGGTGGCAGGAAGTGAGTCGTCACACGCCGGTGGACTGAGCCTCTCGCCGTGGAGGATCGTGAACCCGGAGAGACGGTAAAAATATTAGAGAACGAAAGAGAGAGAGGGAGCGAGAGAGGAGAGGGTGGAAGAGTCCGGTGTTCTGTCGATCCTAATTTACTGCCTGGATTTCAGGCGTTTATGTCTTTCCGATAAGGTCGTTCACGCAGATGCCGTGCCTGCACCCGCGGATATTCCTCTTCTTGCGCTGCATTCTCTTCCCCGGGCTTTGCTGCAGCCGGTGATTCTTTCTTCGATTCGCGCCTCATGGCGGACTATAACGAGGACGTGGTTCGCGGGTCCTTCGCGAAACATAAAACGAGGATTCGAAAGCCTGACGGATTTCCGAGCTGTTTAGCAGCGAGCTGCGTCGGGGTTGCTGAGAGGCAGGGCTCATCGAGTTAACGGTGCTCGAATGGTTACATTTATTTTATTTGGTGTGCGATCTGTAGGTGGGGAATTATGATTTTGCTTATTAGTTTTTGGAATAGGAATTTTTTTACGTCAATGAATATTTTTTATTTTTTTTATCTTTTATTTATTAAGTTAAATGCAGTGTTAGTGGGTAATGGAAGATATTTGACCGATTAAAGTCTATTTACTGTATAGAAAAAATTGAGTTTTATTTCGCACTAGAAAACCGAAGGTACTTTCTTGCCAACCCAATAGAAGATATCGATCGGTTTACAATTTCTTTTTGTTGGCAATAGCCGATTCGCGATTTCCTTTGGTATCCTACACTATTTTTATTATTAAAAGTAAGACCGAATAAATGTCGAGGTGCAGCGATATCGAAAAAATTATCCACCGGGTGGTTCGTTACGTAAACGCATCGAGTGTCCCTCCATGGGGTCAATCGAATACGATTTTGACTGTGTGCATTACGAAATGCCGACGTAATTCCTAGCGGGCTGCATTGCGTAATAAAAAGCAAGGACGTTACATAAATGTTTTTATATAGAAATTAACCCGGCGACGGGACAGATTATGCAATTAAGAGGCCGTGTTACGTCCCTGGATCCTAATACCGGTGGAATCGGTGGCTCCTTCTCCGGATCGGAACATGGCCACCGCGTAATAGGATCGAAGCTGTAATAAATTTCATTCCAATTTCCCATCGATCAGTCAGCCGCGCTAATATTTGTTTAAGGGACAGACGGCCGGAGATTCGATAAAATTGGAAATTTCGGCTTTTTTCCGCCCGTCCAGGAGGGTGTTAAATTCCCTGTGAGATTCGATTGGTCGACGGTCCGTGGCGGGAGCAGATTTCCTGTCCGGAAGCGCCGGTAAGATGGGTTTGTTCATGGTTTTTCATTGCGCCATCGTCTTTTCTTTCCCTCGATTTTCGGTTCTGTCTTGCGGATATCTGTCGGATACTTCTCGGGTACCTGGGGAATTCTAGGGACTTTTTGACTCCAATGAAATGTTGGAAACGTTTGAATAACCGCGACGTGACGATATGCCTTTGATATATTTTTGATTTTTCCTCCGATTATCGATTTACGGATATCTGCAAAGTCCTGGGGAATTCTAGGAACTTTTTGACTCCAATGGAACGTTGGAAATGCTTGAATAACCGTGACGTGACGACATTACTTTTCATATATTTTTGATCTTTCTTCCGATTTTTGGTTCGCGGATACTTGCAAAGTCCTAGGGAATTCTAGGTACTTTTTGATTTCAATGAAATGTTGGTAATGCCTGAATAACCGTAACGTGACGATATACTTTTGATAAATTTTTAAATATCGTTTTGCTTATGATTTTTCTGTCTTCTAATTTTTAGTTCGTGGATATCTATCGAGATCTAGGGAATTCTAGGTAATTATTGGGTCGAATGAGACGTTGGAATAGCTTGGAATAGCTGTTGTGCGACGATATATCTTTAATCAATTTTTGAATATCGTTCTGTTTAGAACTTTTCTATCTCTCGATTTTCGATTCGTGAATATTTGTCGAGATCTAGGGAATTCTAGGTAATTATTGGGTCGAATGAGACGTTGGAATAGCTTGGAATAACTATGATGTAACAATATGTCTTTAATAAATTAGGTAATTTTTGGGTCGAATGAGACGTTGGAATAGCTTGGAATAACTATGATGTAACAATATGTCTTTAATAAATTTTTAAATATCGTTTTGTTTATGACTTTTCTATCTTCCGATTTTCGATTCGTGGATATCTGTCAAGATCTAGGGAATTTTATGTAATTTCTGGGTCGAGTGAGACGTCGAAATAGCTTGGAATAACTGTGACGCGATGATATGTCTAATATATTCTTAATCGAATATTTCTGAACGTCCTTTTGTGAGATTATTCTAGGTGAAAGATAAATTGGAATACTGTTAATTATTTTAATTGTTTACAGTAGTTTAATTTGGTGGTGGAGATTCGTTTTATTTTCGATCTTTAATTATTGTATTATATGGATTTATTCGAGTTTCATTTATTAATCTCTGTGGTTGGAAAAATCTGTTTATTTAAAAATTCCTATTAATTAAAAGATGAATATTTTTAATATTATTATTGCTTTAAATTATTTACGTTCAAAAAGATTCTTTCATTAGCACAGTTACGAGTTTTAGTCACGATCCTATTGAATTATCATTTCAAGGGAGCTTCTGCCAATAAAATTTATATTAGGAAACATCCATTGCAACTCTTTAAATATTTATTCCTCTAAACTCGAAGAAAGAATTTAAATAAGCAGCTCTAAATAGACAGAGAAATCAATAATTTTTATATCCAGAAATATGTATTTATTTAAGAACCGACATAAATTAGAAATTCATTTCGTCATTTATATATCAAATTACAATTTTCAAATTGCTTCAAGTGCTCTAGAAGTCCTCAATAAATAAAGAATAAAAGAAAAACTATTTAAACAGGTACTTTCATAAGAAAAATTTATTAATAATAAATAACCCTATCCAATTTAATATCTAAATTTAATAGATCGTGTATTTACTATAATATAAAATAACGTTTAAAGAATAGCTTTAAATCCACAAAAATTTTTATATTGAGGAAACTCTGTTTAAAAATCCAAATTAATTAGGTCTCCAATTATTTCATCACCACGAAACACTTTCTACCCCTATCATAAATTCGCATGAAAAAGATTCTACTATACCTCTTTAATACCTACTCTCAACACCCCCAAGAAATCAAGTACAGCAGAATATCGCATTCCAAAAATCTCATCACACTCGTACTATCAAATTACCATTTCGAAATAAAAAACCCCCCCCCCCCCCCACAAAAAATTCTCACGAAAAATTTCTAATAAAGCTTCTTAATACCTACTTTCATACCCACCCCCTATAAAAAATCTTAGGCCTCCAATTATTTCATTACCACGAAACACTTTCTACCCCTATCAAAGATTTCACTATACCTCTTTAATACCTATTCTCAACATTTCCAAGAAATCAAGCACAGCAAAATATCTCATTCCAAAAATCTCACCACACTTGCACCATCAAATTATCATTTCAAAACACCATCTAGCCTCCCCACAAAAAATTCTCATGAATAAACTTCCAATAAATCTTCTTAATAGCTACTTTCACCCCCCACCCCCTGTAAAAAATCTGGCACAGCGAAACATCACATTCCAAAAACTTCACCACACTCGCACTATTAAATTACTATTTCGAAACACTTTCTATACCCATCAAAAATTCACAGGAAAAATATTCCATTATACCTCTTTAATACCTACCCTCAACACCCCCAAGAAATCATGCACAGCAAAATATCATATTCCAAAAATTTCACCACACTCGCACTACCAAATTACCATTACCAAACATTGTCTACCCCCCGCAAAAATTTCCCATGAAAAAGCTTCCAATAAACCTTCTTAATACCTACTTTCACCCCTCACTCCTTACAAAAATTTTGGCACAGCGAAACATCACATTCCAAAAATTTCGTCAGACTCGCACTATCAAATTACTATTTCGGAACACCTTCTGTGTCCATCAAAAATTCACAGGACAAAGCTCACACTGAACCTTGCTAATACTCGCAACGACTCTCATCACCCCCTAACTCCCCCACGCAAAATAATGTTGGACGTGGGGCATCACGTTAGAAAAATCTCGCAACCACTGGACACGTCGTAACTCTGATTTGTCCTTCCCGCCAATCATTCTTCGCGCCATGAATCAGCGCAGCCAACGTTCGAGCCACGGTCTGGTCCAGACAAGGATGAGAGCGTGACGGCAGCACTTTGTGTACCGAGGAACTGCGACTTCCAAGGGAGAGAGTATCGATATAGCTACTCTTCTTACTTTTGGCCACTATCCTCGGAAGTCGACAAGGGGTGGTTTGTCGGAAGGGGGGATAGGATGGCCAGAATTTATAGCGTCTTTTGCGATCCCGGCGGGTAGGGATGAGGCAGCCACCCCTCAGACTCAATGTTTTCTGCAGGGAAAGTCGGAAGTCGAGTCGAACCCTGGCCAGGACTAGCCGTATCCCATACGTCTTGCTAACAGACCGGATAGGTTTGGTCTGCGAACCGGCTGGTGGAAAAAATTCCCTAAAATTGCCCGGCCGACCTACGATCGTTCACCCGGCCCACCTAGACGCA
Source organism: Eufriesea mexicana (assembly GCF_001483705.2). Classification (NCBI taxonomy): domain Eukaryota; kingdom Metazoa; phylum Arthropoda; class Insecta; order Hymenoptera; family Apidae; genus Eufriesea; species Eufriesea mexicana. Next base: position 95,553 of record NW_016909593.1, read on the forward strand.
CTGCCGACCGATGAATTTTTTAACCACCATTTCGTCTCTTAATTCGTATTAATAGCAACGGGATCGATTTTCGAAGCCGGCCTCGCGTGGACAATACGTGCACGTTATCGGGTAGATTTAGTTGGACGACCTGGTCCCTCCATTTTCCGAATGGACTTCTGACCCAACCATCCCACGGCTCACGGGGATGCTTTTTATTAGACTCCGGCAGGATCACCCGGTATAGCCGTGTGTGTGTCACACGCACACACGCACCAGCCACGCGTCGTGCAGTGGCCATGTTAGGGGTGGAGGGACAGCCCCATTCGCCAAATTAACTGCGTTAGATCGGGACCCTGGAATTCTTTACGCTTTCCTCGACCTACGACCGGCCATTTTACGCTGGATTTTTCAACGGAAACAGCCCCCTCCCCCTCTCTCTCTCTTCCTTTTAAGCCCATCGAATTATTTTTCCTTTCGACGATTCTTCGGAAATTTTATTTGCTATCGGATCCAGTCATTAACTTTTTAACGTTTTTCCATTGAAAATTGAATTTTAGGTTTTATTATTCAGAACTGTATTTTGTGCAAATTTCATGGCGAGGATCGAGCTATTTTCACGATTTTTGTAATACTGTATAGTGGATATTTAGCAGGTACATTTGAGGAAATAGAAAAATATTTTATTCATCTGGAAATTAATATTTATAAGGCGCCCCTCTATGTGCATTGAATTATTTTTCGTTTCGACGATTCTTCGGAAATTTTATTCGTTATCGGATCCCATAATTAATTTTTTATAGTTTATCCATTGAAAATTGAAATCTAGGTTTTTATTATTAACAACTATATATTGCATGAATTTTATGACGAGGATCCATCTATTTTCACGATTTTTGTATTCCTATATAGTCGAGGAAATAGTAAAATATTTAATTGATCTAGAAATTAATATTTAAATGGAGTCTCTCTATGTGCATTGAATTATTTTTCCTTTCGACGATTCTTAATTAATTTTTCCCCATTTTTCCATTGAAAATTGAATTTTAGATTTTATTGTTCACAACTATATCTTGTACAAATTTCACGATAAGAATCGACATATTTTCATGATCTTTGCATTCCTATATAATGGACATTTAACAGGTACGATTGAAGATTGCATTTTTCATTAATAAAATAATTATTAGTATTTAATTTGGACTATAAAATTAGTATTTGTAATATTTCAATCCCCATTTAATTTTCTGTATAATAAATATGGTTCAATTGCAAATGATTAATTATATAAAACAATTTTTGTTTACAGAACAAAATGGGATATGAAATATTTATTATTATACATACTATACGTGATAACTTTGTGAGATTCATTTGTTGCATGTTCTCGTTGCTTTTATTCCCATTTGGTATATTATCACGGAAGGTTCATAAGTTGGAAAACGCAAGATTGCATCTTACTGTGAAAAAGTTTAGGTTGATTAAACACTTTTTACTCCTCTTAGTGAGCAGAATGAGGGCTTAAAGTTTTAGTCCCTTATTTTATAACACCCGGTACAAACACGCCGACAAGTTAATTCCATTTGAAGGCCACATGGGAAAAATATGATAAGTCCATTTTTGTTGATTTTCCGACTTTGATGTCACTTGGCGGCTGAAAGGGAGTACTTTAATATGACATAGTTCAAAAGGGGAATAACCTGGTAGGATCCGAAGGTATAAACCTTCTGAAAACAGTCAGCGAATTTTCAAAATTTCCCGAGGAAAACGAAAACACGAAATTTCTTTTTTAAATCCTTGTATTATATTATAAAAATTGTACAAAGTGTAAATTTTTGCGCTGTGGCGTTAATGGAGCGAAAAAATAGTCAGAGTGCGAAGAATTAAAATGGCTTCCTCGGTGGTCTGCATTAATTTCCGGCCATTAAATAAACATCTTAATCACTCTTGAAAGCGATGTGCAGGAAAGAAGAATCAAAGAAAAGAAGAGGTAGTAAGAAACGCGTGATTAATCGAGCACGAGACCACCGACAGCGTCGAAAAATGTTTGCATTCATCTCGACTCGTTTAACCTTAATTATTTCGTTACACTACGCCTGAGTTTCGCGTTTCCGGCCGCGAGAGGCGCGCAACTTCGCCGTGAACTTTTTCGAAGGCGGTGAAAGTGCATAATGCGAGAAACTTAAGTAACGATTTCACTAGGAAACTTCCACGCGACGAGACTTTAAAGGCGAGCGTCCAAGACGCCGGCTTAATCGAATCGCTAATGTTTGCAAAATCTTTGTTCGAGACGCCTTAAAGAGAAGGAGACCAAGCGGAGCGTTCGATCGAGCAAGGCAAACAAGGATCCTTTAATCCTGTTCAAAGAACCTGTCTAAGAAACCGTCTTGCAACCTGTCTCATCCGACACCAATTTTTCCCACAAATCGGCCAGCAAACTTTTAGGTTAGGAAATTTCATTGGGATATTGACAATTTAGGATATTAGAAATTTCCGAAGTTTTTCGAAAAATCGAAAATGCAGAGATTACGCGAGAAGGTTTCACGGTTCGAAATTTTCCGGTGAAGGAATTTATAATTTGAATTTATAGGTTAGGAAATTTTATTTCTCTGAATATAGAGAAATTGAAAATGGAAAATTTGGTATACCACAAGAATATTTAAATGAGAATTTTTTACTATTTCTTGACTGTACTAAATTTTCCGATGAACGAATTTATAATTCGAATTTATAGGTTAGGAAATTTTATTTTTCTGAATATAGAAATTAAGAATTGAGAATTTGGTATATCACGAGAATATTCAAATGAGAATTTTTGATTATTCCTTGACTATATTAAATTTTATGGTGAATAAATTTATAGGTTAGGAAATTTCACTGTCCTCAAATTTGGAGCACTCGAGGTTTTCCGAAGCTTTTCGAAGAGTCGAAAATGCAGAGGTTACGGTGTCACGTAAATTTTTGATTATATCAAATTTTCCGATGAACGAATTTATAGGTTAGGCAATTTCAGTTTTTCCGGACATAGAGAAATCGGAAATGGAGAATTTGGTATATCACGAGAATATTTAAATAGGAATTTTTGACTATTCCTAGACTGTAAAGAATTTTCCGATAGATGAATTTATAGGTTAGGATATTTCACTTTTCTGAAATTTGGAACACACAAGGGTTTCCGAAGTTTTTCGAAGAATCAAAAATTCAGAGGTTGGGAGGTCTTGAAAAGTTTTCACTGTACGAAATTTTTCGATGAACGAATTTATAGGTTAGGAAATTTCACTTTTCTGAAATTTGAAACACTCGAAGTTTTCCAAAGTTAATTATAACAAATCATATATAAACAAATTAAATTTCAGAGCTTAGTATAATATAAAGAAAATTAATTATGATACAAGTATAATTACAATTCGTATTTTCCATAAATCATCCAGTCTAACCAAACATTCCCTAAAAGAGGTTAAACCAGTTTATATACTATCATTTTCCTCGTACATATCGAAATAGGTTATGTTTCTCAATATACCACCAAATTTGGACTATTTTTTCACTAATCAAATTTAAAATTCGAATTTCTAGGTTAGGAAATACCACCTTTCTGAAAATAGAAAAATTAAAAGTTTGCTATAATATCACGAGAATACCCAAATTTCGAAATATTTCTAAATATAATCGATAAATCAGAAAATTAATTGCGACGCAAGTATAATTCCAATTCACGTTTCCCATAAGCCATTCTCCCTAACCAAACATTCCCCTGAAGAGGTTAGCCCAGTCTAACATTTATATATATACTAACTATTTATATACATACTAACATATATACTAACTACTTATATACATACTAATATATATACTAACCATTTATATACATACTAAGATTTTCCACGAACATATATCGAAATAGGTTATGTTTCTCGATATACCACCAAATTCTAATAATCAATTTATCCAGTCCAGAAAACCCAGATTCGTTGCTCCAGTCGACGAAATTACACGACCCGTAGCCATCTCAATTTCTTCTCCCCCAGTCGTGGTCACGACCAATTACATAACGCCGTTAAGACTTCATCCCCGAAAGGCGGACGAAATTGTTTGACGGTCCCGCGAGCTGACTCGTGAAGTATCCTTCCGCTGCTCGGGGCCCCTAATCCTAAGTGGCCGAAAATCCCTATCAATCGACGGAAATCGGTCGGTTCCCTAACCTGTCCTACCCCGTATCCTTTCTCGTTAAACCCCTCGCCCGGTGGCCGGTCCGTCTTTCAGCAGAATATCCGCGTTCGATCGCGAATAACTTTCTGAATAGGTGATCACGTAAAACTGATTTAGCAATTTGCCCATTCCGGAGCGGCGCGATCTTAGTTCAAATTGAGTATAGTCCAAGTCTTACTTGGGTGAACCACTACTAATCCAATTCCGGGGATCTCAGGACGTTCTGTCGGGATGGCAGAGGGTCTGAGACGAAAGAGAAAGAGACGTCGGGATGTACGCGACGTATAGACAGAGGGTGGAACGAGGGGGTGGAACGGAGAAAAGCTGAGGAGAAACGGGCAGACGGAGAGAGGGAGGGCCGGGTGGGCAAGGAGTTCCAGGCGAAGATATAATATCGCCTATGCAAATAGCCTTTGGACTTAGACCGGCTGAATATACTTTAGCTGGCTCGAGTTAGGACCGCGCACTGTATTTTCCGGCGCGCCGCGTCGGGACGCCTGAAAAATTCCGTCATCGGAACGTGCCTCGTTACGTCGCTGTTCGACAAGGTCCTCCTCCTCGCGAACCGACCCTCGAGGACAGCCCCGTTTTAGCGAAAGTTTGCCCGAGTTGAGGACGTGAGAACGGCTGCTTCGTGCTCCCGTTTCCTCTTCTTTCCTCCTTTTCCACTTTGTCCGTCGTCGAAAATTTCCTGCACCGATATCCTTCCCTATACGTTTCTCCTGCAACGACTCTAACGACCCTGAACGCCGTTCCAAACTGCCCCAAATTCCGCGGAACCTTGTACCCGTTACTGGAATACCCAGTTTCCGCGTTGTTAGTCTGATAATACCTCCGAATCGTTTCTCAGCAATGACAGAACCTCCTCCATTATTAAAAACCGTAAAATAAGATCATACCTAAACCAGACCAAGTGACAAAGACGGTGTAGTGAAGCTAACCTTGCCTGTCACGAAAATCTAGGCAATAAGATCGAACCTAGACCAGTCGTGCACAGTTGCATGATATGGAACATTGCTAAAGATTAGTAGAACTTCCTTGGAATTAAAAACTAGGAAATAAGACGTAACGCAGACCTAGAACAGACGCAGTTGGAGTGGTTGGATAGAGGGAGGTTTAGTTTGCCAGGTATCCGGGTCCACAGCAACGTAACAACGTCCACCATGGCACGAGAAGCGAGCGTAACCGATGAAGCGAAAAGGGGTGCGAAAGGGGAGAACGGGGCGGCTGTAAAACCCCGCGGGGAGAAGCTAGGGCTAGGGGCGGGGGGACAACATTAGGCAGGCTTTCCAGACGAGACGAGGGTAGGACGTTTGAGGTCAGTTCGGGGCGGTTTTTTCAACCCCCGGAGCGAGTCGCTCAATACCAAGCCGCCCCTCGACTGACCAATGGTCGGCCTCCGGCCCCCACCACACGGACCGGCTGACCAGCCAGCCGATTGGACGAAAACTTCCCGAGGGATACTCTATCCGGCAAGGATACTCACGGCCCGAATCCTCGAGACCCGCTAACTAACCGGAGAGGAGAGATTACGTACCGGGTGGCACCGTTCGATATTTGGGGATACGATCCCGGCACAGTCAGATATTTCATGACCACGGAATCCAACGGGTCTCATCTGGCGCAGGAATCTCTGATGAGGGATTACAACGAATTTACAACGCTGAATTCTGTCCTGATTATTCGAGACCGCCGCTGGGATGTACCTCAAGTAACTCGGACCAGCACGGCAGAGTAATTGATTCCAGGCAAAACTCGCTAGGCATCTCTGTTTTCAGATACTTTTATGACATTTGGTATGGAGATTTTTATCTATTCTGACTTAGATGATGTTTGTAATTCGTTTTAAGACTTGTTCTGGGTTTCAGAACATGTGCATTGCTGCCAACTAGCAAATACTCACGAGTGGTAGGTTTATGGAGGTATCAGGTGTTCATGGTCTCTGTTCTTTCTTTATTAAAGTGACACTGTCACGGATTTTATCTTAGGTCGGGGAAAAATTAATTTTCAGATAGGTACAATGAGACTTGTACTCTTTTAAAGAAAAATGGAAGTGAACTGAAGTAAAGATCTTCATCTTGAGATGCTTCATCTTGGACTAGCCTAATCACTGTATTTATCACAGATTAAGAATTTTCATCAAGTTATTTACCTGGAAGATTAGGTCAATAATCGAGCACCTTGGCTAACTAGCTCATAGACCTCATGAGATGTTCAAGCTATCGCATACTTCATTCGAAGAAACTATATCAAAGATACAACTTGCATCGAGTAGATAGTTTTCTATTAACAAATCGATAGGATTTTCATGAGAAAGGCTAACTTCCTGTCAGCCATCCTATTATAAAATCGCCATACCTATAATAAATCAAAAATTTTCATCGATATACGTATCAAGTTAGATTTACCTGGAAGATCAGGATAACAGTGAAGCACAATGGCTAACTAGCTCATAGACCTCGTGAGATGTGCAAGTTATTGCGTGCTGTATTCGAAGAAAGCATATGAAAAATAGAACTTGCATCGAGTTAGGTGGTTTTCCACCAGCAGAGGGATAGGATTTTTCCGAGAAAGGCTAACTTCCTGCCAGGGAAGGGTATTTCCTGGCGCGTCACCCGCTAGACGCGGCGGGATGGGAACTGGTGTAGCAAGGTGGCGTCGATGCGGCCGTCGTGCATGTCGGAGTGTTTACGAATGTTATCAGCATAATAGCGGGACACCCTATATCCGTCCAGTAGCACCGGTCGTCCCGCTAGTTTGCCCGAGATGATATCGGCGTCTCCTTTTCGTTAGATTCCGCCGCTACTAAAGCAGATGGGACTTGAAACTCTGCCAAAATTCAGATCAAGCTCGCTGACTTAAAGACACCTTAAAGCTCCACGGTGGCCCCTAGCTGGCAAGAGGGGCTGGCTAGGAAGGGCGCGGGACAGCCGCGCGGAAATTTCAAGCCTGCTTCACGCTGGAAATGACGTCGCGAGTTAATTTGGATCGATTTCCGACCGCGCGGTTACCGCGCTGGCCCGCGTCTTCCTCCCTGAGCTTCCGGTCGAACGGCTGTTTATCGGCGTATTGGAAATCCCTCGCGAGGATACGTCTGCCTCGACATGAACCAAGCTTCGTTCCCATTTTTCCGTCCTCCTTGTAAATGCATTTTCAGCTACAAACTTGCTCTACGAGGGAACAATAGGGACCTGGTCTAGCTATCTAGGACATCGGATCGCGGATTCATCTTATCGCGTGGTCACGATGGTTTTTGACAATGAGCGCGATGGCTGATCCACCAGGTTGGATTCTCTCTTCCCTGCCTATTTTTCACCACGTATCTGCTTCCATGCTAGCTAACTATACCTTATTCCTATTTTTCTACTGCCTGTCTAGGCTATCTTCGTTCGCGTTGCAGTGTATGACAGAACAAGAGACCTAATTTAGGCTTAATATACATGACACTTCGAACAGTATAGGACACTAACAAAGGAAATAGTATTAACACTATGCCATCCACACGTCTAACCGAAATTCTTTCGTTTAGCGCTGGTAGGACTGACTCATCATTCGCTCATGATACTAACCTGGTGTCACCGGCATTTGCCCGATAGTTTTCGCATGACACCAACTTGGTGTCACTGGATGGCATAGTGTTAAGAGTGATAGCGAGACGAATGGATGTGCTGTCTTACTTCTAAGGGATTGCAAGGAATAATAAACAGCGGTATCAGGTTCGATTCGAACATTCAGGGCGACATCTAGGACGCGGGCAAAAGAACAAATGATAGAAATATTTTGACGAAATACCTATAACTATATAGAGTGATCGTGAAAGAAAGCCTGTGCATGAAAAGAGACAGTTCCGACTTTAAGTAAGGGTGCAAGAGCACAGGCGAGGCAGAACGTGTATAGTCTAGACGCAGCGAATAGAGGATTGTGGATTTGAGAGTTAGAGATGAGAGAAACTGTGAGAGGAATCTTTATTTGGATGGCGTCACTCTGCATCGAGATCTATTTTTGCGTCGAGGAACCATCCAGCTTATCAATTCTCGAAGCAGAGTTCAGTGACGCAATGGGTTGTCATAGAGCCTATAGAAACCTAGCTGAAGGGTTGGACGAGACACTTTTTGACAGTCCACTGTCTGCAGCACGCATCACAGAAGACTTCGAGCCTGGAAATGTAAAATATAATCAGAATCAAAAGTTCGTTTCGACTTATTAACACTTTGACTGACACGTTGGTCATATATGATCGACCACGGTGGTACTTGTATAGTGCAATTGTAAAAATTGAATGAAAATTGATAGTTGCTGCATTTCCAATATAACCACTACTTAGGAAACACTTTGGAATAATACATGCCACATTGAACAATTAAAAATTTTTATTAGAACATTAAATATAACAAAAAAATGTTAGAACAAATCTTGCATCTAGCAGTGTACTCTCATGGGGTCTTGAGCGAAACATGTGATTTCGGCGTGGCAGTCAAAGGGGTAATCCGATCTTTACTACGAAACCTAGCGTAATATTTTAGTTAAATAAATCTGATTTGTTATTAAAAAGGAGTTATTGTTTATTAGCCGCACAGATCTCTGTCAGCATAGGATTAACCTAACAGTAATTCTACATATATTTAACTATAGAATAGTAACTAAATCCTATTTTCCTATTTTCCTGTTTTGTGTTTTGCACATGATAGACTGTGAAACCAATATTTATTTACATTTTAGGTTATGAAAGACAGAACAAAAAGGTCTCTGGGTCCAGTACATTGATCTAGCAGTAATCCTACATATATTTAACTATAGAATAGTAACTAAATCCTATTTTCCTGTTTTGTGTTTTGCACAGGATAGACTGTCAAACCAATGTTTATTTACATTTTAGGTTATGAAAGACAGAACAAAAAGGTCTCTGGGTCCAGTACATTGATCTGTAGAATATCAAGCTGGATCTCAGATTGTGTTACTTCGGTACTGATGAACTATGCTTTAGTTAGGCCCTGTTTAGGTCCCCAGCGACAAATTTTGATCGATGGTAGTGAAATTTAGGCTTCCTTCTCATACACGTTTGTTTCTTCTCTGTTTGGTTGAGTGAATAAGCACGATGATTTTCTATTTTACTTGTAATTTATTATTTTTCGAGCTCACAATCAACACATGCCTAGTGTACAATGCCTTCGATCTTTCTAGACACACTGTTAACTTATTCGTATAATGACTATTCGAGTAATGAGCCACTAGGTGCCACCATATTTGCTAATGATTTCCAATTTACCGACTAGATTTACCAGTTACGTTATAACATTCTCCATCAATCTTCATCCACGAATCAGCTCATGAGGACGAGGAGACGGGAGACACGGTTTAGACCTGTTCTACCTTAGGAATTCATTTTGGTACGTGGTCGCGATCTCCTCGAAGCGCGACAGGTATCCCTGCAGGTTAGGCTTCTTTTTCCTGCCTTCCTTCGCCGAGCTTTCGTCGGTCTTTACTCGTTCTGCGACGCAGACAGGACCGGCTGGGACGGGGCTCGAGCCCACGGGACTGGGATCAAAGGAAGAATTATCAGGGTTCCGAGCGCGGTCCGGGATTTGGTCCCGCAGGAGACTTACCACATGTAAATAAGGACAGAGCCTCTGTAGCTCGCTCCTGCCCTGCGTAAATAACATTTTTCCGATAGCGTCGGAATAACCCTCGGTCCGCCGGAAAGCCTCCTCTGGCGATCTTCTTTCGCCCGTTTCGCCCCTCATCGATCCGCGAATCCTCGGGATCTAGCCGGCTAGCTGGCGTCTAGGTACACGGGATCGATAAACGAAGGACGGCCGCCGATTGTTTTCGGTGATTTATCGCTGCGTCCCTCTTTTCCCGCCGCGAGATTATTACCTATCCGCAGATTAGACCGTCTTTCAGGGTATTAATATTTTCGCGGTTGATGACTCGGTATTATGTCTCCTCGCGGGCTAAAGATAGAGGCCTTTGTCGTGGTACTTTGCCGTGGAGACACAGCGCGGAGATAAAGGCCATTCAACGACGCTTGTTTTTCACCCTTTTTCCTTAAATATTGGACTTCCAGTGGTACACGCTGATAAATAGGAACAGTCGAGATTGTTCGTCTTTTTTCTTCCCTCTTTCTTCCCTTTTTTCCCGTTTTTCCAGGGGTAGAATATGTGGTTCACAAAGGGTTGAAAGCGGCATTGTGACGTTTCGAGAGTATTGATTTCGACCGGTTTGGGTTAGGTGAAACGATTAGCTAATTCGCCGAGGAGGATGTCGGGATTGCTTTCGAATTCGGAATCCGAATTTCCAGCGACCTTTCGCGTGAGGAACAGTGCGATATTTTCTTTGGCTACTGGGGCGACGGGATTAAAATTAACCCTCACTGAACGAACCTTCCTTTGCTACCCTAAATCTGCAGACCGGGGTCATTCGTGTCCCATAAATTAAAATTTAATAATTTGGAGAAAAAAAAGAAATACGAGAAAATTCGAATATACTAATTTAATTTAAGTCGATTCACAGGAGGAAGAGGAGAATTCACTATACTTAGGCTAAGTGAGTTAAGCTTACAGTAAATGCCAAATTCAGATTGAACAATTATACATTAATAATAATAATAATAAAAATGAATATCCTAAATTAAATTAAGACGGTGATCAACATTTTCATACTTAAAGCTTGATAAATTCGCATAAGCAAGAGAATTCACTCGGCTTAAGTTAAATGAGTTTAAATAATCATATAATAATAATAACAATAAAAATAAACATTTTATAATGAATAATACCTAAAAAAAAAAAAAAAAAAAAAAATGTGAAAGAATTCTTATAACATCTTCGAATATTTTAAATTAAATTAAATTAAGATGGTGATAAACATTTTCACACTTAAAGCTTGATCAATGTACATAAGGAAGAGAATTCACTTGGTTTAAGTTATGTGAGTTTGAACAATTATAATTCAAATAATAAATGAATTAAATTAATTACAATTGTCATAAATTAATAATAATAATAATAAACATTTTACAGTGAAGAATAGCTCAAGAAAAGAAGCGCAAAAGAATTTTTAATAGCATATTCGAAAATTTTAAATTAAATTAAGACGGTGATAAACATTTTCATACTCATAGCTTGATAAATTCGCATAAGGAAGAAAATTCACTAGGCTTAGACTAAGTGAGTTAATCTTACAGTGAAAATTAAATCGAGATTGCACAATTATACACTAATAATAATAATAATAATAATAGAAACGAAGAACCCTCTTTATCCCATTTTTAATTGCAACATATCGTATCTCAGTAGATAAAGATCGTATAAAAATTCGCGAGCAATTATTTTTCAAGAGCAGTACCAATCAGTCTCAAGGACACGCCATAGTAAGATATCTCACAATTCGAATCTCGAAATCAAAATTACGAGAACGTCAAGGAATAACGCACCCCGTTAAGCGCGTATGACTCCCGGCCACGTATCGAGAAACAGCGGCACGGGGCCGGGAAAACCGCGGAAAATCGAAAAACGGACCGAAAGAAAGGAACACGGAGAAAGAAAAATAAAAAAGAAAAAAAAAAATAATGGTAAAGATAGCCAGAATTTTAATGGACCGCGTTTCCAAACGCGAGTCGGTCCTTGATTTTTCCCCGTTTCTCGTCTACCCGTCCGTTTTTATTCCCCCGAACCACCCCCGCCCCCCTCTCTCTGCCGCGCGAGAGCAAGAGAGACGGGACTTTCGTTTCCTGCTCTCTCCTCCAGCCTCTTTTTTCTTGCTCGGCCAGCATATTCGGCGCGGTGGCGGCTCTACGTTTCAAAATGTATGCAAAAGACCCGAGCACCCCGCGCATCCTAACACGGTACACACGCGTGAGAAAGTCGAGCCCACCCTCGCGTGTTCTCGCGCGATTATCCCGGGGCTCGTTCGCGTGTTCCCGATTTCCACGGACGGGGTACGACGGGGCGGCAGAGGAACGGACGCGGAGGCTCGCGGAAAATGGTGGACGAGAGGGTGGTAGCCGGGGTGAGGGTGAGCGTGATGGGTCGAAGGTCTAGGTCGTGGGTAGATTCTCGTCGGACTGTACCGGGGTCCGGCCGGCGTAGTTACCATCGATTCGTGGCCGCAACTGTTTCGTCGTTTAAAAAAGGAACGCCTCGAGTCCTGGGGTGGAAAGACATCTTTTCCCCGACATATATTTCTGTTTGTTCAAGGGGCCAGGCAACAGCCACCGAACAATATGGGGTCATTTTACGTGTTTCCTTACATGGATGCGGTGCTGTCTCGCGTCGATATCGATAGTTTCGCGGTTGGAGGGGGAGGGATGATGGAATCGCTGGATCGGTGGAATTCCCTGAAATTATTAGTGGGAATTGGAGATTGAATTTGAGAGTCCAGATTGAGAATATTTGTGATTTTTTTTTTTGCAAGGGGGTGGGTTCAAATTGCGGGGAAAATCATTTTGGATGTTGGATTTTGATTGATTTGTTGTTGAGAATGTGTCTCGAAGTGGTATTAGGAGATTAAATATAGTTTTGTAGTTGTAGCGATCTATTGAGTATCGAAGAAACTAACCTCACTTTTTGAACTTGTGTATATAGTACTTAGTTGCTTTATTGTAGCTTGATTTTCTATATTTAGGTTAATTTATGATCAGGGATGGAAAAATCATTTTTGATGTGTCCTGATTGATTTGTTGTTGAAAAGTTGTCTCAAAATGGTATTCGAATTGAGTACAATTTTATAGTCTTCGAACCAACGACGTTGAAGCGACTAACCTCACTTTTTGGTCTTTTGTAAATAATACCGAGTTGATTGTAGGTTAATTTCTGATGTTTAGGTTAATTTATGAAATTAACCAAGAAACCAAGAATTTTGGAAGAGATGGGTAGATTAACGAAATTAATCAACAAAATTTGTTTATATTGCAATTAAATTTCACGAATCACGAATTGGAAATGTATTTTATAATCCAAGACTGGAATCTTCTATTTATATCGGAGATCAGGAATTTCCAATCGCATAATTCCGAATGCCACACGAATCTAACCTAAACCTAACCTATAAACAAAATATTAAACTTCAATTCAATACTGATAGAAGCTGCTTAAAATATATACTTCGTGTCACTAAGAAAGGTAAATTTAAGAAACCATGATCTCCATGTGCATTATACAAAGTAATTCAAGATTATCTTCTATTTAAAGAAGAATTCAGAGAATTATCAATATTAGATTGAATCTATCAAGAACAATCGCAATTTTGACTTACAATGTTACAAATTAACTATAGATTATAACTAAAAATTAGAACCTTTTATTTACATCGGAAATTAGACATTTCCTATTACACAATTCCGAATAAGAAGAATTCAGAGAATTATCAATATTAGATTGAATCTATCAAGAACAATCGCAATTTTGACTTACAATGTTACAAATTAACTATAGATTATAACTAAAAATCAGAACCTTTTATTTACATCAAAGATTAGACATTTCCTATTATACAATTCCGAATGCCACACAAATCTAATCTAAACCTAACCTATATTACAAAATTCCGTATCCTACACGAATCTAACCTAAACCTAACGTATAAACAAAACACCAAACTTCAATTCAATACTGATAGAATCTGCTTAAAATATATACTTCGTGTCACTAAGAAAGGTAAATTTAAGAAACCATGATCTCCATGTGCATTATACAAAGTAATCCAAGATTATCTTCTACTTAAAGAAGAATTCAGAGAATTATCAATATTAGATTGAATCTATCAAGAACAATCGCAATTTTGACTTACAATGTTACAAATTAACTATAGATTATAACTAAAAATTAGAACCTTTTATTTACATCGGAAATTAGACATTTCCTATTACACAATTCCGAATGCCACACAAATCTAACCTAAACCTAACCTATATTACACAATTCCGAATCCTACACGAATCTAACCTAAACCTAACCTATATTACAAAATTCCGAATCCTACACGAATCTAACCTAAACCTAACCTATATTACACAATTCCGAATCCTACACGAATCTAATCCAAACCTAACCTATAAACAAAACACCAAACTTCGATGCGGAATCTTCAGGATCTTCACGAAATTTTGTCTTCGAGAGATTGAAAGAGCACAATCTCCATGTACCTTATTCAAAGTAATCCGAGATTATCTTTCATTTAAAGAACTGAAGGAATTATCGGTATCAGGTTGACTCTGTTAAGAACGATCGCTGTTTAACCACCAGTAGCCGGCCACTTTCCCTCTCCACGACGTCTCACGACCCCCGACGTGTCCTTTTTTCCATCCCTCGTCGAGAAAGTTCGTTTTCGCCAATCGAATCGTCGCCAGGCCGTCCGTAGATTTACCGTAACAATTACCAGGCTGTGCACGGGGGTCGGGAAGAATTTTCACGAGGATTTATCGAGGCCCCGGAAGTCTTGCGGGCTACTGTACCGCGCGCCTCTAACCCGTGCCGGGGCAAAGTGGATCCTCCGTGGCGCATATTGATTTACGATAATTTCATTATTTTCCCGCCGGTTCTTGTAACCGATTAACGTCTCTTCCGGGCAGCTGTCCGCCAATTGAAATGCAAACGATCCCGGCGTTATCCCGTTTTTCTTCCCCTCCTGCCAATTCGACTTCGCCTCCAAGATCGTTCGAGATCGAGAAGCCAGTCAAGTTTACCCATTATTCTCCTTTTATTTTATTTTTCCACCCACTCTTCTTCCCTTTTTGCCGTCACTGTTTCGTGCTTCTCGCGAATCTTCCAGTCCTTTTGCCAATTCGACTTCGTTTGGAAGGTCCTTCGAAATAGGGTAGTCAATCGAGTTTGACCACCATTACCCTTTTATTTTATTTACTTCTTTCCCTTTTCTTTTATTTATTATTCGAATTTATGGCTCGCAAGTTGTGGTGTTCCTTTGCCAATTGGACTTCTTTTGGAAGGTCCTTCGAAATAAGATAGTCAGTCGAGTTTGACCACCATTACCCTTTTATTTTATTTCCTCTTTTCCTTTTACTTTTCTTTATTATTCGAATTTTGGACCTTTTTGTGATTCTTAAGTCGTGGTATTCCTTTGCCAATTCGACTTCGCGAGGAAGGTACTCCAAAATAGTTAAAAGTCCATCAAGTTTACCCATTATTTTATTTTTATTTAATTTTTTCGACCCTTTCCTTTATTTTTATTATTGTAACTTCGAAATCGAGAAATCAGTCAAGTTTATTAATTATTCCCCTTTTATTTTGTTTTTTCCTTCCATTTTATTCATTTTTTATTATTACAATTTTGTGCTTTTTGTGATACGTAATATTCATACCTTTCTTCCATTTTCTTTTCTGCTTATTGGTGTAATTTCGTGCTTTTTGTGATTCGTAATTTGCGAAATCTCTAGTTTATCCATTGTATATCCTTTATTTTATTTTTCCATCCCATTTTCTTCTATTTTTATTATTCTAACTTCAAACTTGAAAAACCAGTCAAGTTTATTAAATATTCCCCTTTTATTTTATTTCTTCCTTCCATTTTATTTATTTTTTATTATTATAATTTCGTGCTTTTGTGATTCGTAAATCTATTTATCTATTATTCTTCTTCCATTTTCTTTTCTTCTTATGGTGTAATTTCGTGCTTTCTATCATTCGTAATTCATGAAATCCCTATTTTATCCACTGTGCCCCCTTTATTATATTTTCCCACCCCATTTTCGTCTATTTGTATTATTCTAATTTCAAACTTGAGAAACCAGTCAAGTTTATTAATTATCCCCCTTTTATTTTATTTATTCTTTATTATTATAATTTCGTGCTTCATGTGATTCGTAATTTATTGAATCCCTAGTTTATCCATGGTACCCCTTTTATTTTATTTTTCCACCACATTTTCTTCAATTTTTATTATCGCAATTTTGTGATTCGTAAATCGGGAAATACGTTTGGAAGATCGAGATCTAGGATCGAGGGAAGATCGTTCGTAATGCTCGTTTAATTTTATCTTCTGTCTACTGTTTCTTCTGATTTTATTATCCCAGGTTCGCGCTTCTCGCGATTCGTCTTCAGGTTCGAGTGGAGACGCGGATACAAAGCGTGGAGTTGGCACCAAGGAGCGGACAAAGAGGCAAAAGCCAGGGGTGCAAAGAGGGAGACGAGAAGGGAGAGAGATCGAGGGAGCGAAAGGGGAGGGAAGGGAATTTTATTGGCTCTGACTTGGCGCCCCCTAACGTCTACTCGTTTGCCTCGCAGATTTTCATATGTTTTCATCCGCTTGGAAAATTAGGACGTTATACGGCAATCGGAATCTCGCGAGCTACTTCAGACGAAGGAGGCACCGGGCCTTTGTGAGACGAGTTATGCAGTTATCGGAAACAGGGGTGTGCTTTCCACGCCTTTTTAAGGAATCGCGCGGGACGATGTTTTGCCCGGTCTTTAAACTTTGAACGAGCTTTAAGCGCGAGGAAGATGTCTCGAGTGATTTCCGCGAGAGGGAAGACATTATTTGGTGGAAGATGCGAGGGTTGCTTCGGTTTTGGAAAATTTTTCTCCAAATTTCTCCAAAGGGACCGGGTAGTAATAGAATCTAGTAATCGATAGAAATTAAATTAAAAACAAATTTCAAATTTTTTTTTTATTAATAGGATGGAATATTATTGTTAAATTTTATATTTGATAGAGGAATTAAATTTTATTGTTAAATTCCTTTTATAAATTTAACGATTTAGAATTCTAAGAATCGGGGCTTATTTATTCTGTGAGATTTGAAATAGAATATTCGCCATTTGCAAAACGTGCATTATTATTTTGTCACGAGAGATTAAAAAGGTCTGTCTTTATGTTAAATCTTTTGGAGGACCGAAAGTGTAGAATTTCTTAAAAATTTTTGAAATAAAATATATGTATACTCAAAATGAGAAATATTCTCCATTACCAGATTTTATTACAGTGATTTAGGGCATTTGGTTCGTTAAGTTAATAACAAATAAATGGGTAAATAAATATTCCAATTTTATTAGGAATATACAATTTTCTTTTAAAAAGATTTTTTGAAAAATTTCTCTTTCTTATAAATCTCCACAATCACCAAAATTATAAAATTTCTTTAAAAATTTTATCTTCGATGTAAAAATAATATATCAATTAATAAGTATCTCACTAGCACTTCAATTTTCCCCATCTCCATATTTCACTTTCATTATCCCCCTTTTATTTTATTTATTCTTTATTATTATAATTTCGTGCTTCATGTGATTCGTAATTTATTGAATCCCTAGTTTATCCATGGTACCCCTTTTATTTTATTTTTCCACCACATTTTCTTCAATTTTTATTATCGCAATTTTGTGATTCGTAAATCGGGAAATACGTTTGGAAGATCGAGATCTAGGATCGAGGGAAGATCGTTCGTAATGCTCGTTTAATTTTATCTTCTGTCTACTGTTTCTTCTGATTTTATTATCCCAGGTTCGCGCTTCTCGCGATTCGTCTTCAGGTTCGAGTGGAGACGCGGATACAAAGCGTGGAGTTGGCACCAAGGAGCGGACAAAGAGGCAAAAGCCAGGGGTGCAAAGAGGGAGACGAGAAGGGAGAGAGATCGAGGGAGCGAAAGGGGAGGGAAGGGAATTTTATTGGCTCTGACTTGGCGCCCCCTAACGTCTACTCGTTTGCCTCGCAGATTTTCATATGTTTTCATCCGCTTGGAAAATTAGGACGTTATACGGCAATCGGAATCTCGCGAGCTACTTCAGACGAAGGAGGCACCGGGCCTTTGTGAGACGAGTTATGCAGTTATCGGAAACAGGGGTGTGCTTTCCACGCCTTTTTAAGGAATCGCGCGGGACGATGTTTTGCCCGGTCTTTAAACTTTGAACGAGCTTTAAGCGCGAGGAAGATGTCTCGAGTGATTTCCGCGAGAGGGAAGACATTATTTGGTGGAAGATGCGAGGGTTGCTTCGGTTTTGGAAAATTTTTCTCCAAATTTCTCCAAAGGGACCGGGTAGTAATAGAATCTAGTAATCGATAGAAATTAAATTAAAAACAAATTTCAAATTTTTTTTTTATTAATAGGATGGAATATTATTGTTAAATTTTATATTTGATAGAGGAATTAAATTTTATTGTTAAATTCCTTTTATAAATTTAACGATTTAGAATTCTAAGAATCGGGGCTTATTTATTCTGTGAGATTTGAAATAGAATATTCGCCATTTGCAAAACGTGCATTATTATTTTGTCACGAGAGATTAAAAAGGTCTGTCTTTATGTTAAATCTTTTGGAGGACCGAAAGTGTAGAATTTCTTAAAAATTTTTGAAATAAAATATATGTATACTCAAAATGAGAAATATTCTCCATTACCAGATTTTATTACAGTGATTTAGGGCATTTGGTTCGTTAAGTTAATAACAAATAAATGGGTAAATAAATATTCCAATTTTATTAGGAATATACAATTTTCTTTTAAAAAGATTTTTTGAAAAATTTCTCTTTCTTATAAATCTCCACAATCACCAAAATTATAAAATTTCTTTAAAAATTTTATCTTCGATGTAAAAATAATATATCAATTAATAAGTATCTCACTAGCACTTCAATTTTCCCCATCTCCATATTTCACTTTCTCCAAAATTAACAAAATTTCAAAGAAATACTCACAACATCTCACAATTTCTTCATAAAATTTACCCTCGAAATATAAGAATAGAAAGACCAATTAATAGGTATCTCACAACCATTAATAATTTCCCTCCATTCCCATATTTAATTTTCTCGAAAATTAACAAAAATTCCAAAAAACTATTCACAACATATCACAATTTCTTCATAAAATTTACCCTCTAAATATAAAAATAGAAAGACTAGTTAATAAATATCTCACAATCGCTTATAATTTTCCGCATCTCCATATTTCATTTTCTCCAAAATTAACAAAATTCCAAAAAGATACAACATATCACAATTTCCTCATAAAATTTACCTTCAAAGTATAAAAATAAAAGGACCAATTAATAAGTATTTCACAACCACTAATAATTTCCCTCCATTCCCATATTTAATTTTCTCCAAAATTAACAAAATTCCAAAAAAATACTCACAACGTATCACAATTTCTTCATAAAATTTACCCTCTAAATATAAAAATAAAAGAACCAATTAATATGTATTTCACAACCACTCATAATTTCCCCATCCCCAGATTTCATTTTCTCCAAAAATTGACAAAATTTCTAAAAAAGCACTCACGCCATCTCACGTCGCAATTACTGCACGAATCCACCATTGCTTGTAATTGGAGGAACAAAGATCGCCATTGGTCGAATGGCCGAATCCTATCGGTTAAATCGAGTGATCTCGAATCGAAGAAATTCAGCAGCGACTGCGGGGGTGGTTTTCTTGTAGCGTGGCTACATCCACCGCAGGAGGGCGCACATAAAAAACATATTTCGAGGTCCTGCCAGGGCTGCGGCAGGGTGGACCTTGGTTCTAATATATCAAGCCAGATCGATACTATTCCGCAGACTTCGGTTGTTCGGAAACCATCCGGAGCGCCCTTCCACCTCCTTCCTCCTGTTCTCGACGACGACCACTCTCTCAAATATCTCGAAGTTCGAGGCACTGGCAAGACGAGGATAAGCCACACGTAGATATAACGCGGAAAATTCGAGCAGTCCCTCGATACGACTTTTCCCTTATTATTCCTTCCCTTGCTTCCATCCCCTTTTGTCGTATTTTCGACTATGCTCTTCTTTCATTCTAAATTACCCTGAAATTTTATCGTCCTCTAAAGCATCGTACAGATTTTCTGGCAGCTTGCAGTAATTTTTATATCACTGTCTGCGTTGTTTGATTATTTTATTTTTGCTGGGTTTGTATAATATTTGATTTTATTTTTAGAGATTAGGTTTCGATTAGGGGTAGAATTTCTGTGATTAAGTAATTTTATTTTTGCTCGATTTTTATAATATTTGATTTTATTGGTAGAAGATTAGGCTTTATTAATGATGGAATTTCTGTGATTTGGTAATTTTATTTTTGTTTGGGTTGTATTTGATTTTGTTAGTAGGAAATTATATTATATGGAAGTTTTTGTTGTTTGATTATTTTATTTTTGCTCGGTTTGTATAATATTTGGTTTTATTGGTAGAAGATTAGGCTTCGATTAGGGGTGGAATTTCTGTGATTTGCTAATTTTATTTTTACTCGAGTTGTATAATATTTGATTTTATTTTTAGAGATTAGGTTTCGATTAAGAATGGAATTTCTGTCATATGGTAATTTTATTTTTGCTCGATTTGTATAATATTTGATTTTATTGGTAGAAGATTAGGCTTCGATTAGGGGTGGAATTTCTGTGATTTGATAATTTTATTTTTACTCGATTTGTATAATATTTGATTTCATTTTTAGAGATTAGGCTTCGATTAAGGGTGGAATTTCTGTAATTTGGCAATTTTATTTTTGCTCTGTTTGTATAATATTTGATTTCATTGACAGAAGATTAGGCTTCGATTATGGGTGGAATTTTTGTGATTTGGTAATTTTATTTTAGTTCAGTTTGTATTTGATTTTGCTAATAGAAAATTAGGTTTGGGTTAGGTTTAGAATTCTTGTTGTTTGGCAATTTTATTTCTGCTTTATTTGTAGTCAATTTTATTAGTAGAAAACTGGGCTTTAGTTAGGGGAAGGATTTTTATGGTTTGGTAATTTTATTTTTATTTTGCGTGTACACTGAAGAAAATTTGGTGATGTAATTATTAAGGATGTTTTTAGTTTTTTAATAATGATTGACGAGTATACTCCTCGTGCGAAAGAATAAAGTATTTTCTATATAAATAAAAGATCTAGATAAGAATTTTTGTGGAAATAATGCTAAATATTATGCAAATGAATTAACATTGCTCAAAATTGAAGTAATTTCTTCTGAAAACTATAGTCTTCTTTTCATTCTCTTATCTTTGTTCCCATACGTATTCTATACGATTACCCATTTTCCCTATTTCTTTTTAATTACGAATTTTTTAAGTCATACTGATAATTTTGTAACAACAAAATTATTGAATTTCTAAATAAACAAATATCGTAGGATTTGCCACTTCTTTAATAATTTTTATTCAAATTTACAATATTACCCCAAAATCTTATTATTGTTTAATGTGTCATTAACAATTAAATTTTCCAAAGAATTTTCCAGAAAAGTCATAATATTTATATAATACTTATTATACTTCGAAAATTTTATTTTTATCTGCTTCATACTCTTCTAACAATATTTTATCGTCGTTTAAAACGTCATAAAAATGATAGAAAGACGGTAATATTTATACAAAAATTATTTTTATCCACTTGATATCGGATATTATTGTTAGAAAATTGAATTGAACGACAATTTTTGAAGATGTTATTATTATAAAGATCTAATGGACGTGTCTTCTAATTATTCCTGGACTCGTTATTCATTGAGCGTTTTCATTATTTAAGATTAGTGTTCCAGACTCTTTGGGGATCGAGCGTTTTAATACCGGTTTATTATTTCATTATAATTATTCTTAGCCAGGGTTGATGCATTATTATTTCAACGGGGAACGAACTAACAGCTAATAGTTCCAAAGCTTATCGTTTCACTTATTAACAGCCGAAGGGAACATCGTAAAATTAGCGAACATTGCTATAGCATGTACTTCGCGTTCTAGACTCACTCTTTGAAGCAATTGCACGCAATTAAAACTCGCGCCATATACATTCTTCCAGTTCAACCCCTCACGCCGTTCTCGCGTTTCCTCTAACCGAATCGACATCCTAACCTCATAAAATTAACCCTCCAATTTCTCGATACACACATTACACGGAAAACAAACAAATATTAACCAAATCTACATTTTACCATAATACAAATTCCAGAAAAAGAGAGGAATATATTTAAAACACAAAATTTTAAAAATATCAGATGAAAAAAGGAAAATAAAAATTGTTACTACTAGAATTCGAGGATCATCTAAGTACGTATGTCACATCGAAAATTTATTTCTTAGATATTTCTAAAATAAGGTCCACATTTCACTACAATTTCAATAAAAAAGAAAAAGGCATTTAAAACATAAAAAGAATTAATTTTGCAGAGAAAAGTTAGCTTGAGAGACGATCACAGGCAAAGATAATTCTTCGAAGCACAAATTACATAGAGCACTTGGATATTTCCATATT
This sequence comes from Eufriesea mexicana, assembly GCF_001483705.2. Classification (NCBI taxonomy): domain Eukaryota; kingdom Metazoa; phylum Arthropoda; class Insecta; order Hymenoptera; family Apidae; genus Eufriesea; species Eufriesea mexicana. The sequence goes on from NW_016909593.1 coordinate 117,928, forward strand.
TCACCACGATCTAAGTTAACACTAGGTTTACCTATTTTTACGGACACCCGTTAAATTGGCAATTAAAGGAAACCACGTATTTTCTTTAAAAGGACGATAATATAAATTAATTAAATCAGTTACAATTCGAAGCACAAATTACATAGAGCACTTGGATATTTCCATATTTCACCACGATCTAAGTTAACGCTAGGTTTACCTATTTTTACGGACACCCGTTAAATTGACAATTAAAGGAAACCACGTATTTTCTTTAAAAGGACGATAATATAAATTAATTAAATCAGTTACTATTCTATAATTGGAGCAACCCATCTGTCAAATTCCCATAGATCCCATAAACCAACTATCAAAGGAACTCAAAATAAAATAAAAGAAAAACAAATTTTATAAATAAATGAATAAACAAGAATATAGGTCCACAAGATTGGCAAGGATCACCCAAACAATCCTCTACCAGCCAAATCACACCAAACACGTGAATATTTCCCAAACAATTCAAACACATCTCACAACCATTTAAACCAAAAAAAAAAAAAAAAAGAAAAACACTTAAAGCACAAAAAGATCGAATTTTACAAACGTCAGACAGGCAGGGAGAAAGAGGAAGGAAAGTTAGCCTACAAAGCGATCACGCACGCACCCATACCTATACACGGGGTTGCCAAGGATCTCCGTGTCCCCTCGCGATGATTCCAGGAGCACGGTTACACGTGGTCGTTGAAAAGAGACGAATTACGATGTTGTAAGTGGAGAAAATAGGTTAACGATCGAAAGTGGCGGCGAATCTGTATCGATCCCGGCGGCTGAAGTGGCGGCAGGGCAACGAAATCAGATTACACAAAGGGCTCTTACCTGATGCGGTGCGTGCGAAGTCTGGCCCAAAACTGGCACCCCTTTCGTGGCGTGGAAAAGGGGTAAGCTTTTTCCGCGGTCGCACGTACGTGTTCGTGTGCGTGCACGGAAGCACCAGGTACACGCAACTGGCTCATCCCCTTCCTTCCTTCCGCTCCGAGTCCGTATTCACGCTGTTACAGGCCTACGTGGCTTCCTGTCTGTCTGTTCCACGTGTGTGCCGGCGACTATGGTAGCCGTTTATCTCGTACCACGATTTTTGAAAAGTAAAACGATTTTTCTGGGTATTCTGTTTCAAAAGTTTCGCAATTTTTATGCAATTTTTGTTAATATTTTTTTTCGTGGCACGAATTAGACAAATTTTTTATATGGAATCGATTCTGCGTGAAAAAGCAAGTCGAAAAGGTGGAATAAAATTTTTTCCTATGTGGCTTCGTTTTGGAGGAAATCGAGTTTAAATATCGGTCGGTGCGTCGTTGCTATATGTTCCTATAATTGGGTATGGGGTATTAATAAACACTAATTGAGCATGGAGAATGAAGTAAGGAGGTCCATACGAAGTGAACATTGCACAGTAGTTCATTTTATTGCGAATATTTGTTAACATATATTATAATCTGTGTGAAACTATAGCGAAATCCGGTAAGTGGGGGTTACCCCTATCGTGCAAATGTTTAAAATTTATTTTCTCGAGAATGAAGCTTCCTAGGAAAAAATTTTATTCTACATTTTTTTCGTATAATAAATTTCTGGATGGTTTGGTTAACCATTTTTTTAAAATTAGAATTTTGAAACTATCGATAACATATTTTGAATATTGTATTTTTCTTCAGAATTTTAAAATGAACGGTTTCCTTTAAATTTAGAATTTTGAAATTATTAACAGCATGTTTCGAATGTAATAAGCTACTGGACTTACTTTTTGACGCAGAATCAAAAAATTGAGGAGATTACAGAAAAGATTAGAGAATAATTAACTAATTTGGTTCCTAAAATTTACTTTAATTTTTACATATGTATATATACATTTTAAAAATTTTCTTTAATCCTTGCACTATAGTAACACACCTAACTCATCATACTACATAAAAATGAGGTCCATTTTAACACGAGTAAAATTCGCATAAATTCTCGAATACAGATATACATTCGCACATTCCAATATATTATACAATTGTCATAATTTAATATCTATATCATGAGTGTTCAACCTGCACCCCAATTTTATATGTAAAATATTAAGTAGAAATATATATAACAATGTAAAACTAATTTCATGTTGCTACCTATATAATAATAAAAATAAAAGAAATCATAAATTTCAATCCAATATCTATATCATGGGTGTCCAATCTGCACCCCAATTTTATATGTAAAGTATCAAACAAAAATATATATAACAATGTAAAACTAATTTCATATTGCTACATATAATAATAATAAAAATAAAAAAGATCATAAATTTCAATCCAATATCTATATCATGGGTGTCCAATCTGCACCCCAATTTTATATGTAAAATATCAATCAAAAATATGTATAACAATGTGAAACTAATTTCATATTGCCACCTATATAATAATAATAAAAATAAAAAAATTATAAATGAACGAAATTTAAATTACTTAAATATGTTAATATATATTTATGGCTTTTTTGTTGCTCATCAGCTATCGTTAGTGTTAGGTATATTTTACCAGGCAAGGTAATATGTTATACACCCCTGTTCTAGATCAACCAAACTAAAATTCCTCAATATCTTCCTAATTTTATAAGAAAAAAATTCACAAAACAGGTCTCCCCAACTCCAAAAAATAAAAAAAAAGAAATAAAAATAAAAATTGAATAGCTTTCACCCATCGCTCGACCGATCAGCGTGGTTTTCGTCTCGACGTAACCATCTCGGTCGCGCGACCGGGGCACAAGTGGGTCAAGCGCCGCTCCTTTTACGACGTACGAAACGATAGCGTTTACTCGAATACTCCGTGCACACTGAAGGATCGCGAATTTTTTCGCGCTCGAAGCTTCAAGAGCACGGGTGTCTCTCGGAATAAAAAGAAAAAAAAAGAAAAAGAAGAGGAAACTAGAAGAAAAATAAAATATCCGGGATCCGGGACGGACTCAGGGACGTAGACGATAGCCATGCGTGATAGGGCGAGAATTCGCGCGGCCCATTGGGCATAGGTCAGGCAGAAGCCAATCCGACGAAACTCTCAGATATATGATAAAAATTGACTGCAGGCATTTCCACCACCGTTTCATCCCCGATACTCGCCGAATTCTCGTTCGTCCCTTAAATCCCTTCGGATAACGCGGCGGGAGGAACCCTCTCGTCCGTTCCACCCTCGATAAGGCGAGAGGAGCGCTCGGGAGGAGGGAAAGGTAGCGCAGAGTCATCGGTGTACGATAAAAAAATGATCCGTCCGAAAAAAGGAACGTGGCAGAGGGTGCCCGGCCCGCAAGATCCTAGCGCGGTCCGATCCGTTGTTTCGTTCGGGGTGATATCTCATCGGGGGCTGACGTGGAAGATTCGGGTTTTTAATGGAACAGGAAATTAGGAAAGCTTCCTTCTGGCATGGTTGGATAAACGGTCCTCCTTTTCGGGTTTTTCTTTCGCCTCAGCGACCTGTCTTGGGGGGTGGTCATTTTTATTTCTTATCGGGAAATTTGTTAGTGGATGTGAGGTATACGTAAACTGATCTGTCTAATTTTATCCTTCGTCGTGGAATATTTTTATTCTTTTTAGTTTTCGAATTTTTTCATTTTACAGTGAATTTTGGTTTCTGTTTTACGTGGTATGCGAAACGAAAAATATTCGTGTAATAACGAGTACCACCCGTAAATTAAAAGAGTAGTAAGGAACAGCTAATACGAAAGTGCAAAAATTCTCAATGGAGTTGAAATTAAATAAATTATAATTTGAAAAAAATTGGAAAGGTATTTTGGAAACTTGTTGAATGATTTTGAGGGAAACGTAGTTTGACATAATTAAGTTTCTTCTTTTTTAATTATTATAATGTGACAAATAATTTAATTGATTTTATTTGTTGGTTAATATTAATTGGTTCAATTTTTAATTTATTTTTAGCGTATTACAGGACTGTGTCAATAATACAGAGTATCCCAAAAATATGTATACACACTTTGCGTGATTATAAAAATAGTATATATTTAGATGGATTACAGATTACAGAAAAAATAAATTAGAAGGAATAAGGTATTAAAGCGTGTATACGTCTTTTTGGGACACCCTGTATTTGTATCGAAAAATCATTATTTGTGAGAGACTTTTATTTAATAATTGTTTCGAATGTATGTATGTGCATCGCTCGAACAATAGATTTAATTTTTATTCTCTATGATGCACTAAATAAATCAATATATAATATATGGAAATAATATATGGAATAATATATAATATTTGCAAATTTATAAATAAATCAATATAATAAATAAATATATTAATAAATCAATAAATAAATTAATATATAATATATGAAAATAATATATGGAATAATATATAATATATGCAAATTTATAAATAAATCGATACAATAAATAAATATACTAATAAATCGATAAGTAAATATATTAATAAATCAATAAATAAATCAATATATAATATATGGAAATAATATATGGAATAATATATAATATATGCAAATTTATAAAATATTATTATTCTTATTATTATTAATATTAATATTGAATATTTAATACTTGTTATTAATATTAATGTTTAGTGTCATAATTATATCATTAACATTAATATTCTCAATATTTTAATTATATCATTAATATTAATTTCGTCTGGTCTAATTAAATCACGACTATTCTTAACATAGAGAATACCAGTGCTTTCATTCGCTTAAAAATTCATTATTATCGAACACTATATAATTTATCACTTAACCAATTTGCTGAAGAGGTACGAAGAGAAATACTGTTTGAGATCAGTCAGCGAGCGTGTTAACCCGGTAATACAATAATTAGCCGCAGAATTACACGCAATGTAATTTAACGTATACAGGGTGAATCGATCGATCTCACGCAGGGGAATTTAATATCGATGGAATCCGTTTTCCTCGCCGTTCAGACATCATGATTCATCCCGGGTGAACATCCTCGCGATAGTCAGCGTAGACAAAAATTCGAGGCATCCCCTAATCCAACCGCGACTTGGACCGCGGAAATTTCCTTTGGAAATATTTCCCGAAGTCCCGTAAAGCCGCGAGAAATCCGCATCTCGGCGAGTATCACGTTCACCTTGCAAAAGTTTTGTCACTTTTGCTCCTCCTCTACGTGGACATACTCTGGAACCGGAAACGAACGAACAATGGCGGCTTATTTCGATATAAATCGTCGATCTTCGATCTCCTGGTAGATAACTTTTCATCTTTATGAAGATCAATATCTCTTTCAAATTATCTCTCTTGTGGTGTTATGTTTGTCAAAATATATAGCAGGGAGTACCCAATCTTTTCTTAGATAAATATTATTATTATTATATTATTATTATATTGTTATTATTTTTTTAATAACTTTTTCGTTTTAGAAATGAGTAAGAATAGGTTTAGCTCAATTTATTGTATTTGGTCACTTAGATTTTTTGATAAACCATCTTTTACTTTTAGATTTGGGATTTTGAAAATGTTAATAGCATATTTTGTAATAATCATAATAACTTACTGAAGTTTTTGGTAAACTGTTTTCTTTAGATTTAGAATTTTGAAATGATTTATTTTGTGGTTATTGACGTTATTAATAATTTGATTTGTGTATAATAAATTTCTGGATGTTTTGGTTAACCATTTTCATTAAATTTGGAATTTTGAAATTATCGATAGCATGTTTTAAATATAGTATTTTATTTCTGAATTTTAAAATGAATCGTTTTCTTTAAATTTCGAATTTTTAAATTATTAGCAGCATGTGTCGAATGTAATAGGCTTCTGGATTCCTTGATGAACTATTTTCTTTAAATTTGGAATCTCAAAATTATTCATAACCTATTCCAAGAATAATAATCTTCTGGATTGTGTATAATAAATTTCCGGATTTTTTGATCAACCATTTTCTTTAAATTCCGAATTTTTGAGTTATTAATAGCATATTCTGAGTATAGTAGTTTTAAAAATTAAAAAATGAACAATTTTCTTTAAATTTAGAATTTTTAAATTATTAATAGCATGTTTCAAATATAATAGGCTTCTGGACTCTTTGATGAGCCATTTTCTTCAAATTTTGAATTTCAAAATTATTAATAACGTGTTGTGAGAATAATAGTCTTCTGAATTGCTAAAATTTAGAATTTCAAAATTACTAATAGCACATTTTGAGTCCAACAATTCACACGATTTTTGAATGAACAATTTTCCTAGGATCTAAAATTCCAAGTTCACGTGTGAACCTGTGTGATACCAGTGACGTCTACCAAGTCTCTCATTACCTATACCTCAAACATCACTATCGTCACTATACCTATTCTACCATTTAGAATCTCAAAATTATTAATAACGTGTGATCTAAAATTCCAAAACCATGTGTGAACCTGTATGATTTCAGTGATATTTACCATGTCTCTCACTACCTATACCTCAAACATCACTATCGTCACTATACCTATCCTACCATTTAGAATCTCAAAATTATTAATAACGTGTTTCGAGAATAATAGTCTTCTGGATTGCATAAATTTAGAATTTCAAAATTATTAACAGCATATTTTGATTATTATTATTATTAACAGTTAACACGATTTTTCCATAAACAATTTTCCTTAGATTTAAAATTCCGAGACCATGTGTGAATCTGTGTGATGCCAGTGACATCTACCATGACTCTCATTACCTATATCTCAAACATCACTATCGTCACTATACCTGTCCTACCATTTGGAATTTCAAAATTATTAATAACGTGTTCCGAGAATAACAGTCTTCTGGATTGCTTAAATTTAGAATTTCAAAATTATTAACAGCATATTTTGATTATTATTATTATTAATAGCAAAATTATTAATAGTTCACTCGATTTTTCCATAAACAATTTTCCTTAGATATAAAATTCCAAGACCATGTGTGAACCTGTGTGATACCAGTGACATCTACCATGACTCTCATTACCTATATCTATTCCTCCATTATCACTATCGTCACTATACCTATCCCACCATTTAGAATCTCAAAATTATTAATAACGTGTGATCTAAAATTCCAAAACCATGTGTGAACCTGTATGATTTCAGTGATATTTACCATGTCTCTCACTACCTATACCTCAAACATCACTATCGTCACTATACCTATCCTACCATTTAGAATCTCAAAATTATTAATAACGTGTTCCGAGAATAATAGTCTTCTGGATTGCTTAAATTTAGAATTTCAAAATTATTAACAGCATATTTTGATTATTATTATTATTAACAGTTAACACGATTTTTCCATAAACAATTTTCCTTAGATCTAAAATTCCGAGACCATGTGTGAACCTGTGTGATACCAGTGACGTCTACCATGACTCTCATTATCTGTACCTATACCTCAACTATTACTGTCGTCATTATACTTAACCCTCCGTAAATCGCCATAGTCCTCGCGACCAATGAATAATTTTGACTCGACAGTCAGCTCGTCGTTCCCGCGCGCACCCTGTCCCTTTTGTTACTCGGTAACCGGTCGAAATAGGGCAATACATATTCCGGCTGATTCCGGCCATTTTTGTATTTGTTTGAAATTTTAATGTGCACCCTGCCCGGTCGGGACCGCGGAGCGGGATCCGAGCCGCAGTCCCTGGCGGGGGTGCCAGGGCCGAAGGGTTGGCCAGAATGCCGGGCGTAAACCGGCGGCCATTACCTTCGATTTCGAAATAAATTGCGCGCCATAAACAGGGTGGTCCATAAGAATACATACGACCGGCTTACCGCGGAGGTACCCAATGTTCTGAAAAATGTAGCCTCGCCGTGCTGATATCGATCCTACCACCCCCTCCTGTCCTGCGATCCTCTCTCACTCCCTCTATCTCTCTCTCCATCTATCTGTCTTTCGACTTTGCTCCACGTTTTCATCTCGCTGCCTCTCCTCCTTCCTCCTCCCGTGTCTTCTTTTTCCCTGTCCACTGTTTCGCTTCGTTTTTGTTGCACCATTCAGAGGGCTGAGGGGTTAATTTCGGGTGCGTAGCTGAATTCGTTCGTGTCTCTCTTTTTACTTCATTTCTGCCTCCGGTGTCTTCCGAAATTGTGCACCATTCGATGCACCACCAGGGTTATTTAATTATTCACAATCCACGGGTATGTGCAGACTATAATATTTTTTTCCAATAATTATAAAAGGTGAATTGCTTTATCGCTTTGATTATAATGGATAGTACCTGAGTGTGGGTTATATCGTTGTCACGATTTTAGGTTATTTGGATTACGAATAAAGATATAAAATAAAATATAACAGCCATTTCCATTCTTTTTTCTTTTCTCTTACCTCCTCTTCTGCTTGATTTTCGTTGATAGATACTGTAATATAGTTCTGTCAGGACAAATAAAAATATTAAATTGATGAATTTTTCCTAAGAAATCGATGAAACGTTCTATTTCTAATTTTTCTTCTTCTTTCCTCTTACTCCCTGTTTCGCCCCCTTTTCGTCTATAGGCACCATTAGATGGAGAACAAAAGGGTTACTATACTTCTGGCACTATAAAATAAAAATAGAAAATTAAGGAATATTTAAAAAAATATTTAAGGATCATTTTATTTCTAATTTTTTTTCTTCTTTTCTCTGGCCCCCTGTTTCGCCCTCTTTTTGTCGATAGACACCACTAAAAAGAGGAGGAAAGAATTACTATACTTCTGGCACTACAAAATAAAAATAGAAAATTAAAAAATATTTCTAAAAATATCTACGAATCGTTTTATTTCCAATTTTCCTTCTTCTATTCTATTACCCCCTGTTTCACCCCCTTTTTGTCGGTAGATACCACTAAAAAGAGGAGGAAAGAATTACTATACTTCTGGCACTACAAAATAAAAATATAAAATTAAAGAATATTTCAAAAAACATTTAAGAATCATTTTATTTCTATTTCTTCATCTTCTTTTCCCTTACCCCCCAGTTCCACTCCCTTTTCGTCAATAGACACTACTAGAAGAAGGAGCAATGGGTTACTATACTTCTATCACTATAAATAAAAATAGAAAATTAAAGAATTTTTCTAAAGATATACTTTTATTTCTAATTTTCTTTTCTTTTCACTTACCCCCCTGTTCTACCCCCTTTTCGTCGATAGGCACCACTAGAAAGAAAAGCAAAAGATTACTATACTTCTGTCACTCTAAATAAAAATATAAAATTAAAGAATATTTCAAAAAACATTTAAGAATCATTTTATTTCTACTTTTTCTTCTTCTTTTTTCTTACCCCCCAGTTCCACTCCCTTTTCGTCAATAGACACTACTAGAAGAAGGAGCAATGGGTTACTATACTTCTATCACTATAAATAAAAATAGAAAATTAAAGAATTTTTCTAAAGATATAGTTTTATTTCTAATTTTCTTTTCTTTTCTCTTAACCCCCTGTTCTACCCCCTTTTCGTCGATAGGCACCACTAGAAAGAAAAGCAAAAGATTACTATACTTCTGTCACTCTAAATAAAAATATAAAATTAAAGAATATTTCTAATAATATCGAAGTATTTCTAAAACTATCAATATCAAAAATATATCTTACCCCCTGTTCCGGGGTTAATTCGAAACACATAACCGAATTCGTATTTCCCTCTTCATTTTAATTCCTCCCGTTTCCCTGTCCACTGCCTCGCTCCGTTCCCATCAACAAGCGTCATTGGAAGGACGAAGGGGGTTAATGGGGGGTGCGTATCCGAATCCGACTCGTTCCTCGAGGAGCGCGGAGCGTCGCGTCTGCTGGATCTTTAGCCGACGCGGTCCCTTCGCGACCGCTTTACCACCACCCCTTCTTCTGCTATCTGCTCGACGAAAATCTCGTCGAGTGGCATGTCAAAGGGGCTCTTTTTCGGAGTTTTTCACCCGTAGACGCGGTGCACGTGGATACGCTAGCGTCACTTTTGTCCGCACGGGAACACCGTCGAGTGGCGAAGGAAAAGTCGCGGTAATTACGCCGGCCGGGATTCACTCGGGGCTCGTCGTCGAAGCAAAATTCGATTGCCTGCGCGAAACGTTAGATTTGGGTAATTTCGCGGACGCTCGATGGAGACGGTCCCGGTCGACGATGGCAATTCAGCAATTGAATGCGCGTCGTTGGGAAATAAGAGGAGGGCGCTGGTCGCGTACGAGACAGCCGAGAATTAAACTGCCAAGTAAACGACTGGTTTCCTCTTTTTCCCAACCTTTCCTTCCCTTTCTCCTTGCAAAACCTCTTTGGGGACATTTTGCGAAAAAATGAATGAAAGCAGTGTGTTAGGAAAAATTATGCAACTCGACTGACTATTCGTATAAACAATCTTTCGTTTTTCAAACACACGTGTCCATTTTGGATTAGAAAAATTGCCATTTTGGAAAACATGGGTAGAAACAGGCTTAGGGTGTTCAAATAAATTACTAATACGAAGAATCTTTCGTTTTTCCTTGAATTACAGATTTAACCCTTTGGCCTCGAAGATTGCTTCGTTGTGAAGATGCAATTCGAAGCTCTTCTTAGATTTTTATAAGCTCATTGATATGCTAAAATTTTATGCTAAATTTAAAAATTTTATTATTTTATAATAATTATGTTAAAATTAGAAAAAGAAAATCGTGAATTTTCGTGAGAAACGAATGAATAAAATAATTTTATTTCGATGTTCTTGATATAATTATCATTATTTATTGTTTAAGTTACACTCGAGTGCAAAGGGTTAATTACTATGTACCTATTTCGTCCACGAAAAAATTGTAATAGTTCGTCTGTAATTTATAACAATCATTTTAAGTGTAATTTTATTTATATATGGATTGTTTCCTGCTTTTTTCTTTTCGTTGGAAAATTTTCAATTTTCAATTGTTTGGGGTTATTTTGGAGAAAAAGTAATGAAAGTAGGTTTCGTTTGTTTAGGTGAATCGTTAATAGGAATAATCTTCCATTTTTCCTCGAATCACACAAAGTTTGTTTGCAATTTATCTATGTTAAGTATAATTCTATCCCTATAACAATTGCATTTTGGTATGAAAACTTGATGACAATTTTATTATACTATCACTGGCAAAAATTTTTGGCAGAACAGGATGATACGAAATTATCTAAAATTATTATAATTTCTACATACAAAGTGCTATAATATAGATATAAAAGGGGATATTAAATTGGTTTAATATGAAGTAAATACAATTATAAATTTATTAATAACATATTAAATACAATTATATTAAAAATAATTTGAAGTTTCCTTAATTATCTAGGAGAAAATAATGGAGGAATAAGTATTATTGAGATTGACAGATCAAATAAACAGTTTAATTATCTCATCTACCCACTTATTTTTACTAATTATGAACTCTTAAGTTAATTTAGAAAAATTACAAAAATTAATAATCGGTGCTAAATTCACTATAAGACATGAAATATCGAGCTTCTTAATAACGAGAAGATCTTCGATATTTGATTAAAAATTCTATATTCAACGTTATCGCCTTGGTCATTTGACTCCTCGATTCTTCCTTCAACGAAAGTATCATCGATTTTTCAGTATCCTTGTTTATTCCATTTTCTTTAAAGATGTCCTCCTTTTCGTTTGGATTAATCAGCTTCCTATTTTACACGACTAATTGACTAATAATAATACTTCTATTGACTCACTTATGGTTTGACAATTGACTAATCGTCTAGTGTCCCTGGTATCCTCACTCCAACTATGGACGATCTAGTTCCATATACACTGACTCACAAAAGTGTTTGAACGCTATACTTTTTAACAAAATTTCGTGTGTATGTAAAACATACTAAGTTACGTATACCATAATTTTTTCATTGGCAGAAAATGACTTCGAAAGGGTAAAATCATTGATTAAAGTTTAACAATTTGTTTGATTCTTAAACAGGATCTCGCATAGGGAAATTTTTATTATAAAGTAACAGAACACCAAAAATTAAACATTTTGTGTTAACTTTTGCTCTATCCTGTATTTTTATACAGTTATATTAAAAAGAAAAATGAAAAATCGAGATATGTCTGTAACTTTAAGTCACAATTTCACCAACGTGAAATAATATCTGAAAATAAAATTAATTGATCCATCTGTAACTCGTTATAATTTCATTAAAGTTAGAATTTTTGAAATAGAGTATTCTGTAAAAATTTATATAGGGTTCGATTACTTTAATTATTAGTTTGAATTAACTAATACTACATACTTCGAATTACTATTGTATATATAAAGTTATCTACACTTTCGTTTTTCCATCTATCATTTATCTCTAATTTGAGGTTCGCTTATGATAGGTTAGGTGAGGTTAGGTTAGGTTGAGTGTTAAAAAATTCACTTAAAATTAAATTTTATAAGCATTCCCTTAATTTTTAAAAGTATTCTCTTAAAATTTATATAGGGTTCGAATATTTAATTACTACTTCGAATTACTACTGTATACATAAAGTTATCTACACTTTCATTTTTCCATCTACCATTTATCTGTAATTTGACCGCTCATGATAGGTTAGGTTAGGTTGAGTGTTAAAAATTCACTTAAAATTAAATTTTATAAATATTCTCTTAATTTTTAAAAGTATTCTCTTAAAATTTATATAGGGTTCGAATACTTTAATTACTATTTCGAATTAACTAATACTATATATACTGTATAATAATAAATTAACTTAACTAATACTACGAATTACTGCTGTATATATAAAGTTATCTACAGTTAGGTTATCTTCATTTTTCCATCTATCATTCATCTGTAATTTGACCGCTTATGATAGGTTAGGTTAGGTTGAGTGTTAAAAAATTCACTTAAATTTTAATTTTATAAATTTTCTCTTAATTTTTAAAAGTATTCTCTTAAAATTTGTATAGGGTTCGAATACTTTAATTACTACTTCGAATTACTACTGTATACATAAAGTTATCTACAGTTAGGTTATCTTGATTTTTCCATCCATCATTCATCTGTAATTTGACCAACTATGGTAAGTTAGGTTAGGTTGGATATTAAAAGATTCACGAATGAAATATAAAGCGCGGTTTTGCGGAAATAAAAGGTCCTCAGACCTTTTGGATGTATGGCGCGCTGGCAGGAGGGATGACGTGCATGCCGGGAAAAGGACGCGGTTTTGAAAATGGCCGCTGCCGCGGCCTGATAAGAAGGACGCTGCTCGCGCTGTCCGAGGGGCTCCCCGACAAATGGCCCGTCACGATTCTCGTAAATCAAGGCTCAGAGCGAGAGGCTGGGCTCTCCTGCTTGGATTCTAAGTCCTTGTTTCGCTGCTTTCGCCTCGGCAGCCTCTCTGTTCCGCCCGCTGTCACTTCCTAGAAGGAATAATCCGCTTAACGGACGCAACGGCTTCGGGGGTGAAAGTTTCCTTGTAAAATTAGCGCGTCTAGTCTCCTGTGATCCCTAACGATCCGATTTTCATGTAATTCTGATAATTATTGCAGGACTTTTTGCGTTTCTTAGACAAGGAACTTGGTCGAAGGTACTTTTGGTGGGACACCGGTGTCACTGATATGGATACTGAGGGATGAGGATGCTGGATCGGTATGAGGTGTTTGGAGAAACTTTAGGGGATTCGGTTTTAGAGCATGGGGTCGGAGAAGGTTCCTGAGTGGGATTGTTTGGATCACAGTGAAGTCTATATGGTGATTAGTTCTGTCGAGAGTTATTATTTGGCTGTTGAGAAATAGATGAATTATTGTTAGCCTATCTCGGTGATAAAATTAGGGAGTTTGTGAAACATTCGAGGAATATTCGAGAGGGTAGTTTCCTGATTTATTTTATAAATTTGTTTTGGGATTGAGGTTATGTAGAATTGCCGATTTTAACTTAAGGTTGTGGCGAGATTGACGGCTTATTTAAAACTTTAATTAGGTTTTATTAGGTACCATCAGTTTGTAGAGCAAAATACCTGCCTTATGACCTATCTAGAGCTGTGACTTCTTCTTGTCACATCAACCATTCCTGCAGGGACAGCCAATAATTGATCAAATAGATTCCTAGTAATTTCAGTAATTGTAATAAAATTAATAAAAATCTTTCGTTGCTTATAATGGGTATGGATTTGCAGTATTGCTGATTCTAGTAACAGCAATAATTTTCTAGCAATTTTCTAGTAATTCTAGTGACAGCAATACTTTTAATAACATTCTTTCATTAGTTGCGGAAATAATTTAAATCTAATGGAAATGAATTTACAGTATTGCTGATTCTAGTGACAGTAACAATTTTCTAGTAATTTTCAAGTAATTCTAGTGACAGCAATACTTTTAATAATATTCTTTCATTAGTTGCGAGAAAAATTTAAATCTAATGGAAATGAATTTACAGTATTGCTGATTCTAGTGACAGTAATAATTTTCTAGTAATTTTCAAGTAATTCTAGTGACAGCAATACTTTTAATAATATTCTTTCATTAGTTGCGAGAAAAATTTAATTCCAATAGGAACGTATCTGCATTATTGCAGATTCTAGTAACAGTAATAATTTTCTAGTAATTTTCTAGTAATTTTCTAGTAATTCTAGTGATAGTAGTACAATTAATAACATTTTTCCATCAGTTGCGGAAAAAATTTAAGTCTAGTGGGAATAAATTTCCCGTTTTGCACATTCTAGTATCATCAACAATTTTCTAGAATTTTTCTAATAATTCCAGCAATAGTAGCAATTCTTCACAATCCTTTTAGTAATTTTAATACCATTAATAATTCCTTAGAACTTTTCTAATAATTCTAGTAACAATAACAATTTCCCAGACCCTTCCTAGTACCTTTAATAACACTAACAATTTCCCATACGCTTCCAGCAAATTCAAAAGCAGTAGCAATATCCCAGAATCATTCCATCGACTCCAGCAACACCGATACGACAAATAAAATCCCTCGAACTGTCCTCACCGCAGAAATCGTCAGCCGGAACAAGTTCCTCGTCGAGCCTACGCAACTCACCCCAGTCCCACCACTCAAAAAAAAATCGTCAAAGATCCTTCACCCGCCAACCACCGCGAAGAAACGAAGCCCAAAGAACAAAGGCCCCCCCCTCCCCCAGGCCAGCTCTCCGGATCAAAACCCAGTGCGAATCGAGTCACGCGTCCGAACGGGTTACGCGTATCGCGGTAACCGGCGTTTACCGTGGCCTCAAAGCCCCGGAACACGCGGCGCGCGAGACTTTCGCGTTTTTACTTACCGATGGAGTCGGTCGGCGCGAGAGCTCCAGGCTGGTATGTACACTGCGGGAATCACAGGGCGAGAGCGCAGAACTCGCTGTCAGCACCCTCGTTAGCCGAGGCTGCGAGCCAACGAGTGGTTCGAGCTCGTTCCGTAACGATAATGGAACCCTTTGAGGATCGTCGAGTGCAGCACGCGGACACGCCGACACGGCGTACCTACGGAGTAGTAGGGGTCGGCCGGGTTATACGACTATTTCATCCGGAAGGCTAGAGTTACTAGTCCCAGGTATACGCGCCGCAGACGAGAAAGAGGTGCGCGCAAGGAAAAAGAAGCTGGGGGTTGGCGGGTCGGGTTGGTCTGGGTCGGGTTGCCGTTACGCGAGAAATCAGCAGAGAGGAGAAATTTTAAATATTTGAATTAACCCCTTCCGACTACGGGTGTCCGCAGGCCCGTATACCTGGGGCCCTCCTATTATTTTACTCTCTCCCTCTCTTTTGCATCTGGCACGAATCCCGCCTCGATGCAACGTCCCGCCGCCTGTGAGCGCCTCTGTCCATGTAAAATTATGTTAATGGATTATCCCGAGGGTTGGTCGCGATTTCCAGGTAGAGCACGGAAGGAGCCGCGAGGACAGACGGGACACCCCTGTCTCGCGCGTTTCCTCTCCTCCTCCAGTTCCCGTCACCCTTCGATCCTCGCCGCGGAAGTAGGTCGGCTCGCATAGCTGGCCCCGTGTCTGCTGCACGCGCGTGCAAACGCGCCCATGGGACCCGCGCCGAAGCGACAGATGGGGTTAAAAAATCGCTGAAGAGGATTAGGGATGCGCCGAACTTGCATTATCGATTGCGTCCCGAATACTCTCTCTCTCTCGCCGTTAGGCTCTCTGCATTTTCATTTCGGTTAATCCCGAGGACCCTTCGCCCCTGCACCCCGGGCCCCCCGGCCCCGTGCACCGTCAGGGCTAGGAAACCGCAACCACGTAAAAATGAAAGACTTCTTAACGGTACATGCCTAGTGGTCTCTTTTCTCTGTTCTCTGATAGCGGGATCGATCGACTTTATCGCCCTGAATAGACAGGATTGTTCCTCGGGCCTGTCGGTTATTTTCGGCTACCTGGAGCAGCTCGGAATAATTAATTAGACGCAAGTAACAGGTGCAGCTTCCGATCCGGCCCTTCGATGCAATCAGACAGCGAAAGTTAAGTGTCCCGGCCCTCCTCGAGTGTCGCATGAGTGTCCCTGATATAGATTAGCCGCTGCGAAGTGAATCCACTCGAGGCAATTCGGGACCAACCGTCCCTCTCCATGGACGCGACAAGTTAGAAAAAAAAAAGGGAAGAGAGGATGGGGGGAGAGAGAGAGAGAGAGAGGATTCGTTGGCTTTCCCGTTCACAATGAAGATCCCGATCGGTTACGAGGATTTCCCCGGCCAGGAGTCGCGACACCGTCTAGCTCGTCAGAGATTTCGGATAATTCCGAGAAGCGTCCAACCGAACTCGAGGGTTCTAGAGATGCCCGAGATAAGGTATTCAAAGCGTTTCGAGTATTTAAGGGTGAGTTCGCGTGTTATTCTACCCCTCCGATACGCAAATATTCTGCCGTATGATTGCCGGGACGCGGGAGTGCGAAGTATGGCGCGCGTTGCTACGTGCACGCCGCGGCGGCGGCCATTTCTGTGGTCAGTCTCGGACGCCATTACGTCACGCGTCCCTCCGTTGCGTCTCATCGATTCTTTCTCATATTTTCTACGTTTCCTTGCCGATTTAGTTCCTTTTTACGGTAAACTCTGAATAATTTCGTCCTTTATAACGGTACCTTCCTAAATAATATTGCTAAAGAATGTTGGAAAGGAGAAAATTGGGAATAATAAACTGAGATGTCAATATTGATGATGGAAATAATAATATGGCGATGTAAAGGTACTTGGCCTTGGATTCTCGAGTATTATATATAGTATAGTACAGTATTATAGCATAGCATAGTATAGTATTATAGTATAGCCGAATATAGTATTATAGCAGAGCATAGTATAGTGTAGTATAGTATTATAGTATAGTATGATATAGTATTATAGCGCAATATAGCATAGTATTACAGTATAATATAGTATTATATCTACCTCTATATATCTAATATTTCAATTGTTTAGTGACAATTGTTTAGTGTAGTATAGTATTATAGCATAATATAGTGAAGTATAGTATTATAATATAGTACGGTATAGTATTATATCACAATATAGTATAGTATTATAGCATAGTATAGTGTAATATAGTATCATAGGTTAATATAGTGAAGTATAGTATTATAATATAGTATGGTATAATATTATAGCACAATGTAGTACAGTATTACAGCATAGTATAGTGTAGTATAGTATTATAGCATAGCATAGCATAGCATAGTGTGGTACAGTATTATAGTATAGTATGGTATAGTATTATAGCGCAATATAGCATAGTATCACAGTATAATATGGTATTATATATAGTATTATATCTACCTCTATATATCTAATATTTCAATTGCATGGTGACAATTGTTTAGTGTAGTATAGTATTATAGCATAATATAGTGAAGTATAGTATTACAATATTGTACGGTATAGTATTATATCACATTATAGTATAGTATTATAGCATAGTATACTGTAGTATTATAGCATAGTATAGTGTAATATAGTATCATAGGATAATATAGTGAAGTATAGTATTATAATATAGTATGGTGTAATATTATAGCACAATATAGTACAGTATTACAGCCTAGTATAGTGTAGTATAGTATTATAGCATAGCATAGCATAGCATAGTGTGGTACAGTATGGTATAGTATTATAGCGCAATATAGCATAGTATCACAGTATAATATAGTATTATATATAGTATTATATCCACCTCTATATATCTAATATTTCAATTGAATGGTGATCATATTGACAATTATTAATTATTAATTTCAAGAGGTTTTATTAATTTTGTTACTATTTTAGAAATGTAGGCAAGTTTAAATAGATTCGAAACAAAATGTCTTCCAAGTGAAGGGATCGTTGATCGGTGAAACAATATTTTTATCGCGAGGAACAACCTGTAAGGGGCAGAATCGTGTCGATCGTTCGATTAAAATCGGATTTAACCTGATGTCACGTGGGACGAAAAAAAAAAAAAAGCGTGTAGCTTGGGGTCGGTCACGAAACGGATATCGCTGGTTTAGCGGTATTATTTGCGTTCTTTGTCGTCAATTTCTCGCTCCCCGCCCTGTTTTGGGTGTCGGTTTTCACGTTTTTTCACCCAAAACCACCCCTGGCCCATTGTACGCCCGACACTTTTCCTTTTTCCGTTTTTTCTCCTCTTTTCTCCTTCCTTTTTTTTCAAAAGCGCGTAATCCGGCACGAGGGGTGAATTCAAGCACTTTTACTTTTATCGCTGTTGTGGAGCAGGTTCGCCACTGCAGGTACACGACTCGCGTCAATAACAAACCTGATTTAATGCCACTTCTGGCCGAATTTAATACCACTTCCGGAAAAACTTTTTCGACACGCCTGGTGCCTTCGAATATTGCATTTCGATTAAATTTGATCGAAAATCTCGTTTCTTAAATATTATCCTCGTTCATTGATAGAATAATTGTCTTTATTTATCCCCTTAACGATATTGTTTATTTTATCACTGATTACGTCATTATTGCAGTGTAGAATGATTTATTCACTAATAACTCACCCTTAATAGCCCCTAATCTCATCAACTTAGGCTAAATTATTTAATTTCGCAATATTTCATTCTATCCTACCCCGAGCGCCCCAAAATTAACTAACCTAAACTTACTCCGAGCTATTATCATTATCCATGATTTAATACCAGCGAGCAATGATTAATAAAATTTATGCACTCGGTATCCGTATTTTTATCATTTCGTGGTATAAACAACGAAAGTTTCGTGGAATAATAATTTTTAATCATTCTATATGCAGTTGACAATTTTAAAAAACACCTGATTAGGTGTGTATGAAGGGTTATAGTTCCGATTGACGATATATATGGAATAAAGGATGTTATTGATTCCAATATCTATTTTATTCACGAACTGAGAGACCTGAGAGTACAGTACGAGCTAAAAACATTACAAACTAACATGCTATTCACACTTGTACTCTTACAACTATCAACTCTTTCAGACTTCGTCTATCATCTCACCAACATATATTTATTATATCGTAGAGACTATGGTTGGTGGTTGGTAAATAATACTACTATTTATTTGTAAAGAATAATGAATTGACAATACAATATGTGGTGACGAATTTATAACAACTACAACTTAAGACTACAACTAGATTCTACGACGCAATTACAACTCAGCCTGTTACAACTAACATACAACTAAACAACTAACAACTAATATTAGTCACAACTATAGTCTGTTCTAAAGACTCCTAAAACTCCTTCTAAAAATTCCTTCTAAGACTGTCCTCCAAAAACAGCTTCATCATCACCACATATTTTTAACCCTTTGCACTCGACGATTTTTTGGCTAAAGAAGAGTAGAAATTCTTAGTAGAGATTCTCTACTAAGTAGAATTATTTGATTTCGATACTTCGCACACTATTATGGGGACCATAACAATTAGGGGACCAGAACGAGCTGCAATCGCATACCCTTTACTTCACTCTGGTTTTAGAGCTATACCTTCCTTAGGATAGAATAAAAATAATTATAAAATATTTCTTTTTAGCCAGAATCCCAATACTTCGAAAACAACAGGCACTACGAATTCAAAATCGCAAAGAATTTAACCCTTTACGTTCAACGATTTTTTGGCTAAAGAGGGGTACGAGTTGAAAAATTTTCTGCCATAAAACTGATGATATTTTTCGAGTATAATAATTAACACGTAGAATTATTTGATTTCGATACCTCGCGCACTGTTACATTACATTAAATTTGATATATTAATTAATATCGATCTTCCAAATTTTATGAAATGGCGACTGAGGGTCATCTGTAACTCTAATAATAAATCCATTATTATTACTTAATAAATAGTTGTTATATCTACCACCACAATCATAGTCTCTACATTATTGGGGGCTCCTCTGGGATTGAAACGAGTAATTGTGCAGTGACGATGAAGCTAAGTTTTTGGAGGACAGTCCTAGAAGGAGTTTTTAGAAGGAGCCTTAGGAGTCTTTAGAACAGAGTTGTGTAGAGAGGAATTATTAGTTGTTAGTTGTTTAGTTGCATTGGGTTGGCAAGAAAGTACTTTCGGTTTTTTAGTGTGAAATAAAACTCAATTTTTTCCTATAAAGTAAATGAACTTTAATCGGTCAAATATCTTCCATTCTATTCGATGACCTTTTGCCATCTTTCTGGTAACTTCGTGATCCCGCGCTCGTAGAATTTCTGGTCCTTATCTGCAGAAAACTTAACCAAGTGCGTAAATCTCAGAAGGTCGACCAGAACGTTGTGGGTATCTTTCAGTGAAAAATCTTCAGAACGAAATTTTTTAAACTAATTCTGACACGTGCGTTCTGTTAAACAATCAACGCCATAAACTTCTCGTATCTCTTTGCGAGCCTCAGCCGCATTCAAAGCCTCAGCCGCGTTCTTGCCTTTATGAAAATAAAAAAGTAAAATGCGTCGAAAATACTTATTTTCGCACTCCATGTTAAGACCGACCGTGAACTGACAGTTATAAACGAAATTACACGGAATTTCACGAAATAGCAACCTAAAGGTATCGACTACCACATCTCAAAAGAAAAAAATTCTAACATTGACAAAAGAATAACTAAACGAGCATAACATTATTTACCGATGCAAACTGAAATTACTTTCTTGCCAACCCAATATTTTAGTTGTAACAGGCTGAGTTGTAATTGTGTTGTAGAAAGTTGTAGTTATAAATCCGTATACTTAATCCTCACCATATATTGTATTGTCAATTCATTATTCTTTACTAATAAATAGTAGTATTGTTTACCAATCACCAACCATAGTCTCTACAATATTTATATCATATTATTATTTATTATATTATATTTATACATATATTTAGGTTAGAAAGCTTATTATCCCAAGAAAAGAAATTTCGAATTTATTATAAAAATTCGTTATTCATCTAACAACTTAATACCACTACCATAAGTCGACGGAGCGTGTTTGACCTATCTCAATCCATCAAAATTACGCCGACAGATTAGGCCGGTAATTAAGAAGGAAGTAATCACGAAGGGGTTGAACCGTTAGATTTTTTCGGCGACTTGTCTGCAACGCGGGCCGATCACGTGAAAAGAAAGGACGCCAGGTGACGAAAACGTGAATCGTTTCGCTTTTCATTCAGGAAATTGGAAAAAGTCATCTGGCGCCTGCTGAAAGCAACCCTTTACCGTGTTAAGCCATCGCGGCTGTATACCCTCGCAGCGGGGTAGAAATAAATTAAATTGATTTTCTTCATGCAAGAAGCTTCAATGACGGTCTTTCTTCTGTTCGTTGTATCGAGCTCGAGAGAAAATTCTTTCTTCGCACACGCCGGTTAAACAGCGTCCGATTGCACTTGTCAGTGTGTGGTATTAATTGTTCGGATATTGATTAACCGGAATGCTGGAGGGTTGTTTAGGAGATCGATGTGGGGCTCGGAGGGAAAGTGGTGCAAGTGACAGAATCTTTACCTCGAGTATTTAATAGGCCTTTATATTCCTAAAGTTTAAAATAAATTTACGAATATTGGAGTATAGGATACACTGGTATAGGGGTCGTTGAATTTGTCTAGACACGAGTTACGATACTATTAAGACAAAAATATAAAATGCTATTTTAAAACAGGAAGGTGATTTTGATAATTTTTGAAAAATGAATTGTTTGAGATTTTTATATGGTACTTTATAGCCAATTGAAAATGGATCAATTTTTGTTTGAAACAGTTTTTTGGCAGATTATTGCAAGTATTTGAAAAATTGTGATTAGAGTTACGTGGGACACCCTGTATAAAAATTGGTATGTTATTATTATAGTTGAGCGTTAATATTAGAGTTAATAATTTTTTTTACAAATTTTTATTGGAATTAATAACACTCGTGGGTTATCCTGTGTCACTATAAAATCGGGAGAAAAATATATTGGAACCCGATGCACACTATAGTTATGCGAAATAATAACGTGACCACCTTATACATTGGTATTAATATATTTTTTGAAAATTATTATGGAATTAATAATACTTCTGTATTATCTTGTGTCACTATAAAATTAAGACAATGATGTACTGGAACCTGATGCTCGTTATAGTTATGCGAAATAATAACGTGACCACCCTATATATTGGAATTAATATATGTTTCGAAAATTTGTATATAATTAATAATATTTCTGTATTATTCTGTGTCACTATCAAATCGAGAGAACAATATATTGGAACCTGATGCTTGCTATAGTTACGCGAAATAATAACTTGACCACCCCATATATTAGAATCACTATATTTTTTTAAAATTTTTGTGGAATTAATAATACTTCTGTATTACCCTGCGTCACTATAAAATTGAGACAATGATATACTGGAACCCGATACTTACTATAGTTATGCGAAATCATTATGTGACCACCCCATATATTAGAATCACTATATTTTTAAAAAATTTTTATGGAATTAATAATACTTCTGTATTATCCTGTATGACTATAAAATTGAGACAATGATATACTGGAACCCGATACTTACTATAGTTATGCGAAATCATTATGTGACCACCCCATATATTAGAATCACTATATTTTTAAAAAATTTTTATGGAATTAATAATACTTCTGTATTATCCTGTATGACTATAAAATTGAGACAATGATATACTGGAACTCGATGCCCGCTATAGTTCTGCGAAACTACCCCATGACCACCCCATATATTAGAATTAAGATATTTTTCCAAAATTTTTATGGAATTAATAATATTGTACTTCTATATTACCCTGTGTCACTATAAAATCGAGTAAAAGCTATCCTAAACCTCAATGCTTATTATAACTATACGAAATTATCACATGTTCACCCCATATATCAAATATGTCAGGATAAATCCATTTTCCAAAAAAATTCAATCGACTCGCATCAGTTAGTGTCTATCGAAGCAAAGAAATTTTCCAAATTTCACAGAATCGACTCGCACACCGCCCCATTTAAATTCCTCGAAATTCAGTCCGGATTTCCGCAAAGGACCTTGCGGTTCTTTGTTTCCCGGCATTATTCACAAACGTATTTCCCACCGGTTTCGCGCCACGCACGCAGGTAACAGTTTCGCCGGCATAAAATTTGCATCGGCCGCCCCTTCGCCACGCACACGCACGATCGCGTCGTCACGGGCTCCGTGGGCCAGAAATATCGGCTCCTTTTTTCGCGTATTTGCATCCCAGGTAGCGTAGAGCTCACGTTTAGGCAACCCCTTGGCCCGCGTACCCCGGTTAGCTGACATTTGCATCCCAGGTAGTCGGCAGGCGCGATTGGATTCTGGCGGATGAATGAAGAAAAGGGAAGGAGGGAGGGAAAAAAATTCGTATTGCATAATAGGGGGTCCTACGAAACCCTTTTTCCTACCTGATCCCCCTCTACCGTCGGAGGTTGCCTCAGGTAAGATTTTCGGGGCCCTATCACACCTCTTATGAGAAGCGAGAACCTTCTCTGGCTCTCAGTCACGTTTAGAGCTCACGCAAGAGACGATCGTGTTCGTGATTCTGGCTGCAATCTCCTCGAAACAGAGATCACTTGGTCTGGCAGGTCTCGAGTCAATTAAAATCGCGGTGTATTTGTCGGATTCGTTGATACGTGGGTGACGGGGTGGTCAGGAGTACATTCTTCGCGAGGATTTTCATAATTCGAGGTTTGTTTCGAAAATTATTTTTAAAAATTGTTGACAAGTGATATCGTTAGGAATATGTATCGTTGGTAGATTAGAAAAATATTCGAAGCCGAAGTTGGTTCGTCTTTCCTTGCTGTGACGTCTTAAGACGATTTGCCACTTAACTCACTAGCGCCACCACGGTCCATATCTCCGACACGTGTAGTAAAAGCGTCGTATATATCACCGAATCTTTCCTAGCTGTTTATTAACACAATCTTCAGATTTTCTTCTTATTATATGCTTCAAATTGCTTTTAACACTTCAATTTATCATGTACATTCGCTTGTCGAATGTTCGATTCTCTAAAATTCGTTGAACTTTGATTTACAATGACATAAGTTTCTGAACAATTAGCAAAGCTTGCGAAGATTAAACGATTCTCGATAACCTTCCCTTGTCGATCAAGGTAAATGCCATACTAAATAGAGCAAGAACAGTGTGCAAACTTTTCCTAACCGTGGATGAGGGTAGCAACTGACGGGAATAATTTCTATTTCGAGGATGCAAGGTCAACTGCTGATCAAAAGCTGCAAACTTCCGAATACTTCGCGAAACTTTCTCCAGCATCCCCGGTGAAAGAAGATATCGACCTTGGGAGAGGTCTCAGTGGCCATAAAAATTCTCGTGGAACCTGGAAACACGGTAAGTCTGACCGCCTTTTCCTAACTAACTATAGTTACCCAAATCCCATAGATGCATTGTCCTAATTAGCTAGACACTCGCTACTCCTAACTTAAATTTCGCGTGATTTCTTCCGAGACCTCTGCAGTACTATATGTCATTCAGTAACATGATGCAGAAGATGAGTAAATTCTACCTAACCTGACGAGAATAACGTCGCCACGCGATTATAGGGTACCATATCGCAAGGAGGCCTAGTCCAAGACTCTAAACATTCCGACTGGCTTCTTACGAAGAATAGTACTTCTCTGCAACACTATACTTCTATTCCAACTAGTCTTAATAACATCGTGACATAGCACTCGATTTCCCAACCCAATTCTCCACTACGAAGCAGTTAGGTCCAAGCCTAACATGCGACTAGAGCCTCAAAGGGTTAAAAGACCGCTAAAAATCCAGGAAAAAAGTAGACCATAACCTCGAAGACTATAACATGAACCTGCCCATTCACTTTTTCGAGCTCCATCCGTATCGCGAAAGTACAGTGTTCAGCAATTTGGTGGAGTTAGGTAGGATGGTAGCTTGAGCGAGATAAACGGCGCAATAATTTATGGTGGCGGGGTGCTAGAGCGTCTTGGCTGAATACAATCAATCTACCAGCGTGATTTGCTCGGACTAATTAAGCGCGTTGGACATCCCCTTCCCCCCCGCCGGCCTTTTTCAACGGCTTCGGATGAACGCGAGCCAGGAGACGTAATCCGCGCGGCGACGCGCGAGCGAGTCGAACGGATTCAAGTGACGGATCAATGACGAGTGTCTAATTAACGGCCGCGTACCCGGCATATCGGGCTTGCCTCGACTAATTGACCGTTCGTCTCCGTTGCAACGCGACGTCCTTACTAATCAATATTCAGCGAGTGGCGTAAGAGAGCCGTCGGACGAGGACGGAAAGAAATCGACGGGAGAGAGACGGACAGGGGACGCGGAAGGACAGGGTGATGGACGGGGTGAGAGAGGATAGGTGGTGACAGAGAGAGAGAGAGAGAGGAGACGTGGAAAAAATGTCGAGGGTGCACTCTCCGGTTCCGACAGTTCGACGTGTGGCTGTGAGGGTGCACGCGTCACGCTTGCAGGGGTGTGGGTGCTTCAACAGGGAGATAGAGGGTGTGTGTGTGTGTGTGAACGAGGATTCTAGTGGGTGCTCGTGCTTGGTCAGCACTCGAGGGTGAGGTCACCCTATGGTCCAGCCGGCCAATGGGACGAGCGCATTTTTTTTTATCAATACCTCGGCCTCTGGGGAGGTCGTATCGGGGGTATGTAGTAAAATGGCGGCACTGCACCCCCCGTGTGGCACACACGTGAACAGGGAACGCGAGGAGAATTTCAGAAGTTTAATTTTAACTAGTTTCAACTCGGCTGTTATTGGTCATCCTCATTGAAGGACGAATTTCACGCCATCTTTGATATATGAGGATGATATATTTTCAGTTTCTTGGTGGAGAATAATTTTGGAAGTGTATGGGTCTGAGGTAATATGTCCTTTCATTTCGGAGGTTGTTATACATCATTTTTGAGAAGCTTGCTTGGAAATTTCGTGTAATACGAATTAGAATTGGAAAGATAAGGAGGAGTAGCAAATTGTAGATTTTTTGACAGATTTTGTTTATATTAAAGTGAATTTTATTAAATAGGTTGGAAATGAGGGCAGAAGAAATTATAATTTTGTTATGGAATTTAGAGAGAATTCAACATCTCATACTAGTCTTCTTAGAATTTTGAGAATAGTTAGAAAATAAAATCTCCCGCCATTTTTCACCCTAATCTAAAAATTTCAATGTAACAGCAATATTTTTAAAATATCACTGGGTTACCGACAATCCTATATTTCTATATTAATATTAATTCCTATAAAATTAAATACAAATTTAATATCTCATAAAAATCTTCTAATAATTTTGGTAATAATCAAAAATAAAAATCTCCCGCCATTTCTCACCCCAATTTAAAAATTTCAATGTAACAGCAATATTTCTAAAATATCATTGGGTTATCAAAAATCCTATATCTCGATATTAATATTAATTCTTATAAAATTAAATACAAATTTAATATCTCATAAAAATCTTCTAATAATTTTGGTAATAATCAAAAATAAAAATCTCCCGCCATTTTTCACCCCAAATTAAAAATTTCAATGTAACAGCAATATTTCTAAAATATCACTGGGTTATCAAAAATCCTGTATTCCTACATTAATATTAAAAATTCTTATAATAATTTTGGTAATAGTCAGAAATAAAAATGTCCTTCCATTTCTCACCCTAATTTAAAAATTTCAGGATGGCAGCGATATTTCTAAACCATCACCGAATTATCAAAAATCCTGTATTTCAATATTAATATTAATTCTTATAAAATTGAATACGAATTTAACATCTCATAAAACTCTTCCAATAATTTTGAAAATAGGAACAAAAATCTCCCGCCATTTCTCACCCCAATTTAAAAATTTCAGGATGCGAACAATATTTCTAAAATATCACTGGAATATGAATTTAATATCTCATAAAAATCTTCTCATAATTTTGCTAATAATCAAAAATAAAAATCTCCCACTATACTTCGCACTAATTTAAAAATTTCGAAAATTGGTCTCCTGACCGGATATCAAAAATTCCGTCATTCTAGTTCAATTTTATTCTATTTAATTTAACCCAAACTTGATACTTAATAATTAAATCCCATTATTATTTTTGACATATCAATTACGCTATCGCATTTATTCCCATGGCAGCAGTGATGGCAGATAACGGAGTATTATCGCGCGATGGTGGCGAAAGGGGGATGAAAAAAGGGGTTGGTCGAAGGTGGAAGTATTTTCTCGATGAGACCAGCCGATGGGTCGATTGACCTCGCGATCGGCCTTGGTTGGACGACGACTAGGTTTTTCTTCCGAGGGCTGGTCTATGGCGCAGGGGGTGGTCTGGGTGGAAGATAGAAATTGTTAGGCTAAGAGGTTCCGGTGTCGGAGTAACCTTAAGGTGATTTGATTCCGCAGATAGCGAGGCGTTCCACATTATCTGGCATCGTTATTTCCGGCCCGGCCGTTCGATTCACCCTTCTCGCGAAATGAGAGTCCTATAACAAAAGTAACCCCCGAGAGTACGCGCGTTGAACGCGGATTATCGGGTTCCAGCGAGCTTCCGTGTGCTTGCTCCAATCGATCTTTGTTCCCTGTGTAAAATTAAGATGGACGAGCCGATATTTGTCGGGCATGACCGGTGCTCGGAATATTTTAATCCCTCCACGGTAGCGATCGGGGATAAGTGTCGATAAGCGCGAGAAATATATTCAGCTCCTCGGAAATTCTCCGAGCTGTTAATTCCGTAATTTATTAATCGCAAATTAGCGCTGGACCCGTGTGCATCTCTTCGATCAAAATTTCAACGTTCAACTTTGTTTCGTAGTTTATCACTTGGAGAAAAGAATTTGCATACCGAGGTGCATTTAATTCGTAACAAACAACCAGGCAGGGTGCATTTAGTTTATTGCATGGACGTAGACATAAATTTTATTTCGGATTCTTCTCGAGGGAGTAGGATTCTCGAGTCAGTTTCTATACGTAATGTAATTCTGTAATATTAATTCTGTAGTAGGGACTATACAGAATGAAATAAATAACAGTAAAATTAATAATAATGAAATAAATAAAATTAAAAATAATTACTTACAAAATGAAACTGAGGTAATTAATAATTGGACTTTGTTATAGACGAAATTTCGAGTTTTTCTCTGATCTTGGTCCTCCAAATAGTACACTTAGTATTAATTTTATTGTCTTCTCGAGGGATTAGGATTCTCAAGTGAGTTTCTATATGTAACTTAATTCTGTAATATTAATTTTGTTAAAATAGGTTTTTGGGGATTTTTCGATAGTTTTTGGCGTGGAGTGGCTGGCCATTTTATTCTTCGAACAGTGATTGAAGAATACAGACCTAGAAGCAAATTTAAGGAATAGTTCCAACCAGGATAGCAAAATAATTTAGATACACGAGTACTAGAATGAATTATTTAATTAATCTGTTAAATGAAAAAAGGAAATTAAACTTTGGAACTCTCTTCTTCGTCGAATTAGAGAAGAAAATGTATACCTTGGAATTTTTGAAAAATATTCTCACCGCACTGATAACTAATTTGCATAATGTGCATAGAATATAACTGTTCTGTCATTTGAAGTCTGTATGTCTGTACTGAAATCGTGTTTATCCTAAAATTTATTTTTATTCTTTTTACAAACATTGTAAAGTGAACACCTGCTGATACTAATTTTGCGAAGTATAAATTGTTATTTAATTTAGCCAAAGTATTCCAATGCCTACTATTGCATTCGTTAATAATGATATATATCAGTGAATTAAATCCAAGACGAAGCAAATGAAATAATTTCGGACATTTGGGAATTTCTGAGACCACGAGGAAATTTTAATAAATATTGCTGCGACGTATGAGATGTTCTCGGGACACCGGGTATATCATCGACGCGTTTCAAGACGGGATAAGGCATCGTGTCGAAGGAAGGTGTTGGCACGTGGTCAAGAGATGTCAAAACTCGTTTCCTTACTGCTTTCAGAGCACGTCTAAGGGGTTTCCAGGGGTCTGCAGAGGTCAGTGCAGTCTCCGTGGGCTGCTTCCGGGTCAAAAACTGGCCGCCACACGCCAACCCCCTAGCCGTGGCTAAATACAATCGTGTAAAACTAGTTCCAAAATCGAAATTAACTCCTATACTACATAATACAAATCCAATATCCAAATCTACTCCGTCTTGAAGAGGAGAATCTTAAAAATAATACAAATTTTATTCCAATCTCTTTGTCTTCCAATATACTCTGTACCCTAACTGCAATTAACCCTTTGCACTCCTTTGTCGACTGTGACTCGACATCAGTTTTTATCACAGGAACTCCGATTTCGAGTTACACTTGGCGTTTTTGAATTCTTCATTTACTAAACAAGAAAGCAGAAAATAAGTAACTACTCGAATTACTGAAATTCAGAATATAAAGTACAGTATATACAATACTACAATAACATAATATTTAATATAATTTATTTAATTAAATTTGGTTTACTATATTTAATATAACGAGTAAACAAAATTCTTTAAAATAAGTAGCAGTTGAGAGACTGTTCTGTTTCTTCGAAGTAAATTTCAAAGAAAATACTTAAAACAGTAGGGAGTTATTGGCAAGAAAATTGCAAAATAATTTGCACTGCAAAGATTTTTAATTCTATTGACCATTTATTTTAATATCTTGAAGCTCAAGTGACGAATGTAATGCAGTAATTAAATAGAGGTACCTTATACACGAATTATTAAAATTAAATACACGTGATTTTCCTGTTCCTCAGAAATCAGCTCGAAAGAATATAAGAAAAGCCTCAAATTACTATATCTGTATCGCGAAAAAGTCTTCCAGTACAAGTAACCAATGAAACAACTTCCCAAACAATGAAATAACCACACACAATAAAAATACACGTAATTTTCCCATTTCAATTCATCATAAACAACATCAAACACCGAATTCGGAAAAATATAAGAAAAGCCTCAAATTACTATATCTGTATCTCAAGAAAATCTTCCACTACAAATAGCCAATGAAACAACTTTTCCACACAACGAAGTAACTACACTATAAATACTAGAAATATACCTAATTTTCCGTTTCCATATAAACGACATCACTCACGGAGTTCGGAAAAATATAAGAAACGCCTCAAATTACTATATCTATATCGCAAAAACAACTTCCCAAACAACGAAATAACTATACTATAAATACTAGAAGTACACCTAATTTTCCCTTTCCATTTCATCATAAACGGCATCAATCACAGAGCTCAGAAAAATATAAGAAAAGCCTCAAATTACTATATCTGTATGGCGAAAAAATTTTTCAGTACAGATAACCAATAAAACAACTTCCCAAACAACAAAACAACTATACTCGCAGTAAAAATCCACCTAATTTTCCGTTTCCATTTTATCATAAACGACATCAATCACAGAGCTCAGAAAAATATAAGAAAAGCCTCAAATTACTATATCTGTATCGCGAAAAAATCTTCCAGTACAGGTAACCATTAAAACAACTTCTCAAACAATAAAACAACTATACTCGCAATAGAAACCCACCTAATTTTCCCTTTTTATTTTCTCATAAACGGTACCAATCACCAAGCTCAGAAAAATATAAGAAGAGCCACAAACTACTATATCTGTATCGCGAAAAAATCTTCCAGTACAGGTAACCATTAAAACAACTTCTCAAACAATAAAACAACTATACTCGCAATAGAAACCCACCTAATTTTCCCTTTTTATTTTCTCATAAACGGTACCAATCACCAAGCTCAGAAAAATATAAGAAGAGCCACAAACTACTATATCTGTATCGCGAAAAAATCTTCCAGTACAGGTAACCATTAAAACAACTTCTCAAACAATAAAACAACTATACTCGCAATAGAAACCCACCTAATTTTCCCTTTTTATTTTCTCATAAACGGTACCAATCACCAAGCTCAGAAAAATATAAGAAGAGCCTCAAACTACTATATCTGTATCGCGAAAAAATTTTTCAGTACAGATAACCATTAAAAGAACTTCCCAAACAACAAAACAACTATACTCGAAATAAAAATCCACCTAATTTTCCCTTTTTATTTTCTCATAAACGGTACCAATCACCAAGCTCAGAAAAATATAAGAAGAGCCTCAAACTACTATATCTGTATCGCGAAAAAATCTTCCAGTACAGATAACCAATAAAACAACTATACTCGCAATAGAAATACACCTAATTTTCCCTTTTTATTTTCTCATAAACGATATCAAACGAAAAAGTTTCCAAGTACAAAGGGTTTAACCAATAAAGCAATTTTCCAAACACCGAAACAACGAAACCCACCCTCTCGAGCTGCAATGCTACGCCTAACCAACCACCCCAACCCCCGAACACGAAGCACGCACGAACATCCTTCGTCGTATCAAAGACAACCGTCTGTTCCTTTCCGCGATTCTCGTTGCAACAACGTTGCTTCTCATTACCGTTGTCGCAGCTGCAAAATGGCGCGCATTTTCGAGCGGCAATAACAAGCCCCGCGATTCGGGCCGGGTAACAAGCAAACGAGAAACGAAATAGACAGACGAGCCTGCCCTGTGAAGACGCGATCCACACCGCGGAGTCCTCCGGCGGGAAATTTTCTGCTCGCTTTTCTCCCGTCGGAGGGACGTCCCTGGCATAAAGGACGATTCGAATAGCGCGGCACAAAACATCACTTAGAGAGCCCCGGTTCTCGCAGCGCAAACACGCTAATGGAGCCTCCGCCATCGCGTTCATGCACACAGACGGGGCTTCTTTTCGCACCTAACGCGCCGCGGGTACATCGATATGGACGCCCTCTTTTCTCCCTCCAGCACCCCTTCCGCTGGCCTCCTTCCGCGCCGAGTATCCACGGGAAAGCGTTTTTCCAAATATATACTTGCTCCATGATGTTTTGACGGGCCGCGTTTCTGCCGGGGACACTTCGTTTCCTCGCGAAGAATAATATCTGGAGCATCCCCGGCGAGTCGCGGGAAATACGAAACGAGTACTGGGATAGGGATGATTTGGTAATATGATTCGAATTTTCTTGATTGTCAGTATTTTTCGGTGCACTTGGTATGCTTGGTGATCAGTTTTAAGGGATTAGGATTATTACAAGTTTTGGAAACTCTGGGAAAAGTCGCGGAAAATTCGAAACGACTGTTGGGATAGGGATGATTTGGTAATATGATTCGAATTTTCTTGGTTGTCAGTATTTTTCGGTGCACTTGGTATGCTTGGTGATCAGTTTTAAGGGATTAGGATTATTACAAGTTTTGGAAACTCTGGGAAAAGTCGTGGAAAATTGGAAACGACTGTTGGGATAGGGATGATTTGGTAATATGATTCGAATTTTCTTGGTTGTCAGTATTTTTCGGTGCACTTGGTATGCTTGGTGATCAGTTTTAAGGGATTAGGATTATTACAAGTTTTGGAAACTCTGGGAAAAGTCGCGGAAAATTCGAAACGACTGTTGGGATAGGGATGATTTGGTAATATGATTCGAATTTTCTTGGTTGTCAGTATTTTTCGGTGCACTTGGTATGCTTGGTGATCAGTTTTAAGGGATTAGGATTATTACAAGTTTTGGAAACTCTGGGAAAAGTCGCGGAAAATTCGAAACGACTGTTGGGATAGGGATGATTTGGTAATATGATTCGAATTTTCTTGGTTGTCAGTATTTTTCGGTGCACTTGGTATGCTTGGTGATCAGTTTTAAGGGATTAGGATTATTACAAGTTTTGGAAACTCTGGGAAAAGTCGCGGAAAATTCGAAACGACTGTTGGGATAGGGATGATTTGGTAATATGATTCGAATTTTCTTGGTTGTCAGTATTTTTCGGTGCACTTGGTATGCTTGGTGATCAGTTTTAAGGGATTAGGATTATTACAAGTTTTGGAAACTCTGGGAAAAGTCGCGGAAAATTCGAAACGAGTGCTGGGATAGGGATGATTTGGTAAAATAATTCGAGATTTCTTGGTTGTCAGTATTTTTGAGTGGACTTGGTATGCTTGGTAATTAATTTTAAGGGAGTAGAATTGTGCCAAATTTTGGAAACACTGGGAAAAGTCGAGGAAAATTCGAAACGAGTGCTGGAATAGGCATCATTTGATAAAATGATCCGAGTTTTCTTGGTTGTTAGTATTTTTGAGTGGACTTGGTATGCTTGGTAATTAATTTTAAGGCAGTAGAATTGTGCCAAATTTTGGAAACCCACGGAAAAGTCGCGGAAAAGTGGAAACGAACATTTTGATAGGAATGATTCGGTCAAATAATCCTATTTTTCTTGGTCGCCTGTGTTTCTGAGTGGTCTTGGTATGCTTGGTAACTAGTTTTAATGGACTAGAATTGTGCGAAATTTTGGAAACCCTCGGAAAAGTCGCGGAAAATTCGAAACGAATGCTGGAACAGTGATAATTCCGTCGAATGATCCGAATTTTATTAGTCGTCAGTATTTTTAAATAGACTCAGTATGCTTGGTGATTGGTTTTAAGGGATTAGAATTATTCCAAATTTTGGAAACCCCCGAAAAAATCGCAGAAAATTCGAAATGAATGCTGGGACATAGATGATTCAATCGAATGTTCCTAATTTTCTTGGTTGTTCATACTTCTGTATAAAATTGACGTATTTTGTGGTTCGTTTCAACCCTTCGCACTATATGACGAGTCTACCTCGTCACGACTACCCTAATAAGCTACGCTAATCACGAGACCATAATTACTTTTAATAAGAATTTCTAAAATTTCGTTCTACCTTTATCGTAAATGGAATAGATATATAGCGATTGATCGAAATTAAGTATGATTTTTCAAATTAAATTGTACTGCAAGGAGTTAAGTAACCAGGATAGTCCGAAATTTAAAAAGAAATTGATTTTTTAAATTTATTGCGACACTAAGTTTATAGACCTCTTTTGTCTACTTATTTATACGAACACCCGTTGTGTTGACGGGTAAAGGAAATCACGTATTTTCTTAGAAACGATGGCAATATTACCCTTTGCACTGGAAGATTTTTCTCGCTATAAAGACATAATGATTCGAATTCTGAGCTCGGTGATATATTTACCATTTATGCTGAAATGAAAGAAGAAAATCACGAAATATATTTCGTTTCAATATTCTAATCTAGTTATTGCCTCGTATTTGTTATGTCAGCTTCGAGATGACTGAAAGTCATTATTAGAGTGCAAAGGATTAACAGCCTTAATATGTGTTAATTAAATCTATGTGTTAATATAGCATAATTGGAGCAACTCATTTGTCAAATTGACGAATTAAAAGTAACGAATTAAGATGAAAGGTCCAGGCTTTGAAAGAAACTATTTTTGGCTGTCAGGAAGGAGCGTAAAATCATAATGACTCGACATGGTGATTCTAAAGGTTTTAATGTCAGAAAAGTCGACATTATATGAATCTACTTTTAGTCTGCTTTGCGTGATTTGACCCAAAATCGAAAGGAAATTTTGATAATATTAATACTATTTGGAGTTTAACTTTAAAGAGTTTATTTAATATCATTGCAAACGTGAACATTGTTGCTTATATAGTAGCTAATATTTTTAATAAAGGCTTTTTTAGTTTATTAATTGTGAGCACTATGAATATAACCATGGGAACAATAGTTGTTGCACTATGCGACAAGTTTAATGGAGAAAGAATTGAAACAATTAATAGACGATCGTTTGGAAATTCTGGAAAAAGTAGAATTTGCAGTGCAATAGGCTAAAGTCGAGGTAGATGGTCATATGTACGAGGCAGGAATGAGTAATTGGTGGAAAATTATGGGCACGTGTGAGAAATTACGTTGCGAAACTTTAAACGAGTTTCTCTTCGAAACTGTTTCTAAAAATGAAACGCGAGATATCTAGATTACCGATTACTATGCAATTTGACAGGTAGCTTTACTATGACAATTATTAGGCATTAACCTCCGATTTTTCTTAAATTATTGACAATTTCGAAAGATATTAATAAGAAACCTAGAAATTTGTCGTGAAAATTTGACAGGTCAATTATAAATACCTTCCACTTTGACAATTTTCATAAAAATTTAATTATTTGTATATCAATTCCTAGGGAATATGCTATAATTTCTTCCTTCATCTTCCTTGTCACTAATTTTATTTGACTCCATTTAACAAAAAATCTAGAAATTTTTCGTAAAAATTTGACAGGTCAATTATAAATAT
>NW_016909593.1:156018-232283 GCF_001483705.2 Eufriesea mexicana
TGGGATAGGGATGATTTGGTAATATGATTCGAATTTTCTTGGTTGTCAGTATTTTTCGGTGCACTTGGTATGCTTGGTGATCAGTTTTAAGGGATTAGGATTATTACAAGTTTTGGAAACTCTGGGAAAAGTCGCGGAAAATTCGAAACGACTGTTGGGATAGGGATGATTTGGTAATATGATTCGAATTTTCTTGGTTGTCAGTATTTTTCGGTGCACTTGGTATGCTTGGTGATCAGTTTTAAGGGATTAGGATTATTACAAGTTTTGGAAACTCTGGGAAAAGTCGCGGAAAATTCGAAACGACTGTTGGGATAGGGATGATTTGGTAATATGATTCGAATTTTCTTGGTTGTCAGTATTTTTCGGTGCACTTGGTATGCTTGGTGATCAGTTTTAAGGGATTAGGATTATTACAAGTTTTGGAAACTCTGGGAAAAGTCGCGGAAAATTCGAAACGAGTGCTGGGATAGGGATGATTTGGTAAAATAATTCGAGATTTCTTGGTTGTCAGTATTTTTGAGTGGACTTGGTATGCTTGGTAATTAATTTTAAGGGAGTAGAATTGTGCCAAATTTTGGAAACACTGGGAAAAGTCGAGGAAAATTCGAAACGAGTGCTGGAATAGGCATCATTTGATAAAATGATCCGAGTTTTCTTGGTTGTTAGTATTTTTGAGTGGACTTGGTATGCTTGGTAATTAATTTTAAGGCAGTAGAATTGTGCCAAATTTTGGAAACCCACGGAAAAGTCGCGGAAAAGTGGAAACGAACATTTTGATAGGAATGATTCGGTCAAATAATCCTATTTTTCTTGGTCGCCTGTGTTTCTGAGTGGTCTTGGTATGCTTGGTAACTAGTTTTAATGGACTAGAATTGTGCGAAATTTTGGAAACCCTCGGAAAAGTCGCGGAAAATTCGAAACGAATGCTGGAACAGTGATAATTCCGTCGAATGATCCGAATTTTATTAGTCGTCAGTATTTTTAAATAGACTCAGTATGCTTGGTGATTGGTTTTAAGGGATTAGAATTATTCCAAATTTTGGAAACCCCCGAAAAAATCGCAGAAAATTCGAAATGAATGCTGGGACATAGATGATTCAATCGAATGTTCCTAATTTTCTTGGTTGTTCATACTTCTGTATAAAATTGACGTATTTTGTGGTTCGTTTCAACCCTTCGCACTATATGACGAGTCTACCTCGTCACGACTACCCTAATAAGCTACGCTAATCACGAGACCATAATTACTTTTAATAAGAATTTCTAAAATTTCGTTCTACCTTTATCGTAAATGGAATAGATATATAGCGATTGATCGAAATTAAGTATGATTTTTCAAATTAAATTGTACTGCAAGGAGTTAAGTAACCAGGATAGTCCGAAATTTAAAAAGAAATTGATTTTTTAAATTTATTGCGACACTAAGTTTATAGACCTCTTTTGTCTACTTATTTATACGAACACCCGTTGTGTTGACGGGTAAAGGAAATCACGTATTTTCTTAGAAACGATGGCAATATTACCCTTTGCACTGGAAGATTTTTCTCGCTATAAAGACATAATGATTCGAATTCTGAGCTCGGTGATATATTTACCATTTATGCTGAAATGAAAGAAGAAAATCACGAAATATATTTCGTTTCAATATTCTAATCTAGTTATTGCCTCGTATTTGTTATGTCAGCTTCGAGATGACTGAAAGTCATTATTAGAGTGCAAAGGATTAACAGCCTTAATATGTGTTAATTAAATCTATGTGTTAATATAGCATAATTGGAGCAACTCATTTGTCAAATTGACGAATTAAAAGTAACGAATTAAGATGAAAGGTCCAGGCTTTGAAAGAAACTATTTTTGGCTGTCAGGAAGGAGCGTAAAATCATAATGACTCGACATGGTGATTCTAAAGGTTTTAATGTCAGAAAAGTCGACATTATATGAATCTACTTTTAGTCTGCTTTGCGTGATTTGACCCAAAATCGAAAGGAAATTTTGATAATATTAATACTATTTGGAGTTTAACTTTAAAGAGTTTATTTAATATCATTGCAAACGTGAACATTGTTGCTTATATAGTAGCTAATATTTTTAATAAAGGCTTTTTTAGTTTATTAATTGTGAGCACTATGAATATAACCATGGGAACAATAGTTGTTGCACTATGCGACAAGTTTAATGGAGAAAGAATTGAAACAATTAATAGACGATCGTTTGGAAATTCTGGAAAAAGTAGAATTTGCAGTGCAATAGGCTAAAGTCGAGGTAGATGGTCATATGTACGAGGCAGGAATGAGTAATTGGTGGAAAATTATGGGCACGTGTGAGAAATTACGTTGCGAAACTTTAAACGAGTTTCTCTTCGAAACTGTTTCTAAAAATGAAACGCGAGATATCTAGATTACCGATTACTATGCAATTTGACAGGTAGCTTTACTATGACAATTATTAGGCATTAACCTCCGATTTTTCTTAAATTATTGACAATTTCGAAAGATATTAATAAGAAACCTAGAAATTTGTCGTGAAAATTTGACAGGTCAATTATAAATACCTTCCACTTTGACAATTTTCATA
Source organism: Eufriesea mexicana (assembly GCF_001483705.2). NCBI lineage: Eukaryota > Metazoa > Arthropoda > Insecta > Hymenoptera > Apidae > Eufriesea > Eufriesea mexicana. Next base: position 158,596 of record NW_016909593.1, read on the forward strand.
AAAATTTAATTATTTGTATATCAATTCCTAGGGAATATGCTATAATTTCTTCCTTCATCTTCCTTGTCACTAATTTTATTTGACTCCATTTAACAAAAAATCTAGAAATTTTTCGTAAAAATTTGACAGGTCAATTATAAATATTTTCCACTTTGACAATTTTCACAATAATTTAAATGTTTAAACGACAACTCCCAGAGAATATTCTATGACACCCTCTATCATCTTCCCTGTCACTAATTTTATTTCACTCCATTTAGCAAAATATCTAGAAATTTTTCACAAAAATTTGGCAGGTTAATTATAAATACCTCCCACCTTGACAATTTTCACAAAAATTTAATTATTTGTATATCAATTCCTAGGGAATATGCTATAATTTCTTCCTTCATCTTCCTTGTCACTAATTTCATTTGACTCCATTTAACAAAAAATCTAGAAATTTTTCGTAAAAATTTGACAGGTCAATTATAAATATTTTCTACTTTGACAATTTTCACAATAATTTAAATGTTTAAACGACAACTCCCAGAGAATATTCTATGACACCCTCTATCATCTTCCCTGTCACTAATTCTATTTGACTCCATTTAGCAAAATATCTAGAAATTTTTCACAAAAATTTGACAGGTTAATTATAAATACCTTGACAATTTTCACAAAAATTTAAATGTTTGAATGTCAATCCCTAGAAAATATGCTATAGTATTAAGTCCTATTTCATCTTTCTTCCCTGTCACTAATTCCATTTGACTCCATTTAACAACTATCTAGAAATTTTTCACAAAAATTTGACAGATCAATTATAAATACCTGTCATTTTAACAATTTTCACAATAATTTAAATGTTTGAACGTCAATCCCTAGAGAAAATGCTATAGTTTCCTCTATCATCTTCCCTGTCACTAATTCCATTTGACTCCAGTAAACAAAAAATCTAGGAATTTTTCGCAAAAATTTGACAGACCAGTTATAAATACTTGCCACTTTGGCAATTTCCACAAAAATTCAAATATTTGTACTTCAGTCCCTAGAGAATATGCTATAGTTTCCTGTCTTATCTTCCTTGTACCTAATTCTACTTGACAGAAATCCAAAACACCTATGGGCCATTATAAAAATCAGTAATTCAGAACAATGCTGTTGCAATACTGAATCAAAGACTCCTTTAAAAAACCAAACACTCTTTTGCCCAATTCATAGCCCGCTTAAATAAATCCCAAAAATTTACCTGAACCTGTATCAAACTGTCCTACCCCTCGAGCGATTCCTCTTTCTGGAAACTCGGATCGGCGAATTTGCGAGCGGATCCAGCCGCAACGGCCTTTCGAAATTACCCCGGAATTACGGTGGAAAGCCAGCACGGATTTCCACGATCCCCGACAGAGAGCCACGGCGTACTTTTGATCACGTCAAACCTCGCCACTAACGACGCGAGTTCGCCCGACGTGAAAGAACCGTCCGAGGGCATCAGGAATAAAGACAGGCCGCGCACGAACGGGTAGCTGCGCGATATCAAAGCGTTCCGCGGCAGCGGCGTGTCCAAAAAGGCATCGTGGAAATATTGGCGCTGTAAAAAAGGGACAAAACGAGACGAAAAAAGGGGAAGGAGGCGCGGAGAAGAGGAAGAAAGGGTTAGATAGAGCGCGAGGTACGTCAGGGGGTGGTTGTCGGGGGACAGAGAGCTGTACGGGGGTTTCGCGTCGTTCCACGAGAGGACCGGGTAGGATACATAACTCGTCCCTCGACACGGGTATTCCGTACATATATACACCGGCGTGTACACGTACACGCTCGTGTCTTCGCTGTGTGAACGTCTGTCCCACGCGCCGACCTCGTCGTAGATCAAAACGATGTACCAATTTCGCGGGATACGGTTACGCCGAGATCAAAAAGAAGAAGAGCAGGTAGAAAAAGGAAGAAGAGAACAGAGAGTCCGTATCAGGGGAAAAAAGGGGGTGGGAGGAATTTAAATTCCGAATTCTACGTTGGCATATGGTCCCGGGAGACCCAGCCATCGGAGTCCCCTGGTCAGCCATCGGATGCAGTTTTCGGTCTCGACGTCCTTCAATTTTTGAAGAGGATCGGCCGAAGGTGTCCCGCGGGACGACGGCCGGGAAGACCTTTCCCAGGCGCGGAGTATACGCGCGACGGTGGCTCCACCCTCGCTGTAAATTCCGAATAACCCCCGTAAAGATACATCGCGTAGTCGCCATTTTCGAGTTATTTACGAGCGCGCCACCGCCCTGTCCCTCGCCGTCTCTGTATCGACGGCGATTGACGTGAAATAACCGTGAAGGTATCAAGTAAACTGTGAAATGCAGCTGGAATTAGAGAGCGTAAAAGCGTCTGGCCCGAGACGTCGCGGGACCTGGCTCCCTGTCCAGATAACATTCTCACGCTCGCCCTATCGCCGGATCACTGTCGTTTTTCTCCTCATTTAACAGATCCTGCCTTGGACTCGCCACCCTTCGCGACATAGAGTGGATCGCGTCTCTTCATTTCATCCTGGCTGCGAGTGGATAGCTCGTAAATCTCGATGACTGCCTGTAACTCTTCCGCGGTACTCTCCTTTTTCTCTGTACCGGCAATTCCAAGGGGATCAGCGTAGCCTTTCCCAAGGAACGTTCCCTTTTCTTCGTGAGCAAGGAAACAGAGAGAGGTGTATGGGTACCGGGTATGCCATACCGGTCTCGTGTGGGGAGGGATGAAAAAAAGAAGGAAAAAAATGGGAGAGAAACGTCACCCCAAATATCGCGACTGACACTAAATCATTAATTTGCCAGGTCGCCTTTTTTCCTGCAGGTAGTCACGCACCCCTTTCGTGCGTGCAGGTATGCTGCACCCTTTGTAGGCCTGGCCTGTCTAGCTGGAGCACGGAAAAAACGACCGGTATCATCGTGCTTCTTTCTTCATATTTTTCGGGGGGTGAGTTTTTCTTTCTCACCCATTCCGACCCTCGGCTTCGAAAGGAAAACACTCCGCACTGTCATATCGGGGACTAATATATTTTTGATCGATACCGGGGAATCGGAGGTCCCGTTTCCCACGAGAACGCCAGCCGTGGAGAAAGAATCGTTGTCCAAACAAACACACCCAGGCACCTGGTGCACGGACGTGACTTACGTGGCGTATTTAAGTTTCGCGTGATCATGCTGAGAATGGGTTATGCATTCACGAGAGTGTCGCGGATCACGGGCTGCATGATACTGGGGCTGACTGTTTTCCAGGCCTCGGTGGGTACGCGGGCACGATGAAGATGAAGATGATAGCGAAGGGGTGGTTGAGTGTTGGAATTAATGGACGCGCGGGAGATCGTTGTTGCGGAGGTTTTCAGTCATGGAAGGGATTTCGGAAATGTATAGGGAATATTTATCGAAGGAAGTTCCATTTTTTGGTTCATGTATCGAGTCACTGATGACTACTTTAGGAGATGTTCGAAAATTTATAGTAGATAGGGTTGTAGATAGGAGAGTGGATAGGAACTTAGGATAGTTACGAACCTAAATTATTGGTAAATTATTTTTCTCTGCTCTTGATTCAGGATGAAGTTATAAGTTTATAGCGCTAGAACAGTAGAGCTAGTTTATAGCACTTTACTCTCCCTCTATGTGAAGAAATATTTTTCTCCATATGAAGAAAATTTTCTTTGTTCATATTCCAAGATACCAATTATTCCTTCCCCCCTCTCCACCAAGTTGAAAATTTGTAATGAAATATCGAACTCAAGAATAGTTAAAGGTCTAAATCATTGGAACCTATTCTAGTATCCAACTTCGTGGCGAAATATTCATTTTATGAATTTATTTCTGTTATTTATATTCGAAGATATCAATGACTTTTCCGAAAAGAAAAAGAAATCGAAAATTTGTAATAAAATATTGAACTCAAGAATATTTAAAGATCTAAATCATTGAAATCTATTCTAGCACCTAGCATCGTGACACAATATTCATTGTAGGAATTTATTTCTGTTATTTATACCCTAAAACACTAATGACTTCTTTGAAAAAATAAAAAATCGGAAATTTGTAAAGAAATATTAAAACCATATAAAAATAGTCACGTATCTAAAGCATTAGCACTAAGTCGTTTACTCAGCATCATAACAAAATATTTATTTTATGAATTTATTTCTGTTATTTATATTTTAAAACATTAATGACTTTTCTGAAAAAGAAGAAATTGAAAATTTACAAAAAAATATCAAATCCAATAAAAATAGTCAGATCTAAATCATTGGCACCCAATTATTCACTCAGTATCATGATAAAATATTCATTTCGTGTCTTTATTTCTGTTATTTATATTGTAAAACACCAATGACTTACACTAAAAAGGAAAATCGAAAATTTAAAATAAAACATCGAATTCAAAAATAGCCACAGCCCTAAATCATTGGAATCCACTATAGCACCCAACTTCGTGACAAAATATTCATTTTATGAATTTATTTCTGTTATTTATATTCTAAAACACTAATAGCTTCTCTGAGAAAAAAATTAAGAATTGGAAATTTGTAGAGAAATATTAAACTATATAAGAATAGTCACAGATCTAATTCATTGGCACCCAGTCTCTCACTTAGCATCATAACACAATATTCATTTCATGCCTTTATTTTTGTTATTTATATTCTAAAATATCAATGCCTTCCCCTAAAAAGAAAAAATCGAAAATTTACAATAAAATATAAAATTCAAAAATAGCTACACACCTAAATCATTAGAATCCACTATAGCACCCAACTTCGTGACAAAATATTCATTTCATGAATTTATTTTCATTATTTATATTCCAAAACGTCAATGCCTTCCTCAAAAAGAAAAATTCGAAAATTTACTATAAAATATAAAACTGAAAAATGAGATTATAGGATTGGGATTATAGGATTCAAAAATCCTGATAAAATATTCATTTTATGAATTTATTTTTGTTATCTATATCCTAAAACATCAATATCTTCTCCCAAAAAGGAAGAATTGAAAATTTACAATAAAATATCGAACTCAAAAATAGCCACTTACTTAAATCATTGGGATCCACTACAGTCCCCAACTTTGTGACAAAATATTCATTTTATGAATTTATTTCTGTTACTTATATTCTAAAACATCAATGCCTTCCCCTAAAAGGAGAAAATCGAAAATTTACAATAAAATATAAAATTCAAAAATAGCTACAGACCTAAATCATTGGAATCCACTATAGCACCCAACTTCGTGACAAAATATTCATTTCATGAATTTATTTTCATTATTTATATTGCAAGACATCAATGCCTCCCTTAAATAGAAAAAATCGAAAATTTAAAATAAAATATAAAATTCAAAAATAGCCACTTACTTAAATCATTGGAATCCACTACAGTCCCCAACTTTGTGGCAAAATATTCATTTTATGAATTTATTTCTGTTACTTATATTCTAAAACATCAATGCCTTCCCCTAAAAGGAGAAAATCGAAAATTTACAATAAAATATGAAATTCAAAAATAGCTACAGACCTAAATCATTGGCACTCTGTCTAACATCCTTGTCTCCTAACAAAATATTCATATTTCGAATTTTTCAATAAAACTACGATTCACAAGAACACGCAAACGCAGAAAAATACTGAAAACTTCTAAAAAAAAGTATGCAATCATTTCGGGAGCCCTGCAGCATTGTCAGAAAATGGGTTCCCGTTGGCCGAGAAACGGTTTCCCGGGCCAGGATCGTGGCCGTTTCATCGAATTCCAAAATGACAGCGCGGCAGATATTATCGGGCATATTAGGAGGAGAATCTTTCATACTCCTGGCCACAGAAGAGACTCCATTAAAGGGTCGAACGCGACTTAATATGCGACGTCACGAAGTCGGTGACGCAGGAGGGTGAGCCTAGCCTCGTCTCGCCGTTCGTACAATGGACATCTAATTCGAGTGGCGGCCCTCGCCGGCGGAAAGACGGAAAATCGGGAAATCGGCTTTGGTCCAGATGAAACGCGAAAACCAAAATCCCCGATGTAATCCTTCCTTTCAGCCTGCCATTTTTTCTCTCTCTCTCTCTTGTTCCCGCACCTCGCTCTCACCCCATTTCGCCCCCTCTCCTCTATCTTCTCGCTCCTCTGCGTCATCGAACCCTCTATCCGATCGACTTCTGTGCCCGTCTGTCTCCGAAAGCCTCGCGGTGCCCCTTGCAACGAAATTTTAAGGGTTAAAAATTTCCACTCGACTCGACGATGCGTTTCGCAGGGGTGGGAGAGGGGCAGAAGAGGGGGATAAATAACGAAATAAACGACGGTCGTTCTGGAAACTGTTTTGGGTTTTGTAGCACGACCGTGTGTGCTTTCATGCAGCCACCCTGAATGTCTCTCTTCCTCTTTTTTCGCAGCCATTGTCGCTGTTTTTCGTGCTTCCGGGTCCTCTTCGACAAAGAACGAGGTCCCTGCGACCACCCGGCTGGAAATTTATTAGATATTTATTGGATATCTCGGTTTGGTGACGGGATAGAGAGATCTGTGGTCGAAGATCGTGTTCTTCGATGCGAGGTCGTGTCCGTGAAGTCGAGGGTTGCTTTCTTCGAGCAAATTAAGCGTTTAGCGGGGTGGAGTTTGCGTCGAGTTGGAGCGTGATTAGGATTGGACGCAGAAGGTACGGCCTTTGTAGGTGGATTCGAACGATACGGTGATAGAGGGTGCAGAAAAAGGTGGACGTTCTCGTAATTAGGTAAAGAAGTAGGCATACGATATAGTTAACAATAAGAGCACAATAATTAAATGAAAATAGTATTATTTATTGTATTATATTATTATTTATTGTATTATATTATTATTTATTGTATTATATTATTATTTATTGTATTATATTATTATTTATTGTATTATATTATTATTTATTGTATTATATTATTATTTATTGTATTATATTATTATTTATTGTATTATATTATTATTTATTGTATTATATTATTATTTATTGTATTATATTATTATTTATTGTATTATATTATTATTTATTGTATTATATTATTATTTATTGTATTATATTATTATTTATTGTATTATATTATTATTTATTGTATTATATTATTATTTATTGTATTATATTATTATTTATTGTATTATATTATTATTTATTGTATTATATTATTATTTATTGTATTATATTATTATTTATTGTATTATATTATTATTTATTGTATTATATTATTATTTATTGTATTATATTATTATTTATTGTATTATATTATTATTTATTGTATTATATTATTATTTATTGTATTATATTATTATTTATTGTATTATATTATTATTTATTGTATTATATTATTATTATTTATTATATTATACTTGTATTGTATTATTTATTGTCTTACACTATTACTATTATAATATATTATACTATTATTTTTATAATATTACTATATATTGTATTATTATATTTGTCATTGGTCGAAAATATCGCCAATGGCATTAGTGGTTAATACGATAATTGATAATATATACAATAATATTAACCCAATGGCAGATTTCAATTCCTCGTGATTAAATTAATTCCAAAATTCGTCAGTATTTATTTCGTCACAAATCAAAATTGTGCTCGTATTTTTGTAGTATTTATCCTATTTATTGTATTCGTCATTAATCGAAAATATCGCCAATGGCATTAGTGGTTAACGCGATAATTGGTAATATATGCAATAATATTAACCCAATGGCAGATTTCAATTCTTCGTGATTAAATTAATTCCAAAATTCGTCGGTATTTATTTCGTCGGAAATCAAAGTTGTGCTAGTATTTTTGTAGCACCATATACGTCGTATTGCTCAAAATAAATCGTAAATTCTTTATACCCCTGAGGCTTTGCAAACACGATGAGGTTAATTCGTGATAGTTAACAAAATATTCTTAATATTATTGCGTCATACTGATATTACTCATCTTTAATAGCCAAAGCACTAGCAACGCAATCACGAATCACCATCTTCATCTTCTGTTGGGGTTAGCTTCAGCCAAAGTACAAACAAACTTCGCCTAGCTGAAAACCCTTTCGGTTTTTACGGAAGCTACCCTACACTTCAGGGCACCCTTATTTTTGGACAAACAAAATGTGACTCTCTGAAAATTATTTGCTCGTGATAGTGATATACGATGGTGACATATGTATGGTTAGGAGAGTTCGATGTTTCTCTATGTCGGATGGAAAAAAAGACGAAAAGGAAGGAAATATCTAGTTACTGATAAATCAGTAATTATATAATCATAGAAGATGTACATACAATATATCATTGGACATATTATCTAAATAGTGTACTCTAATCGAAACTAATTGTAAATGCAACTCGCTTATTGTTGTAAATATAAGAGGTTGTAAATAAATCTATTTATCTATATTTTTATATTTTTATATATATATATAAATATCTAAATACTGTCAAGCTATATATACAACAAGAAAAGAAGGAAAGAAATATCTAGCAAAAATATCTAGATATAAACTAACTTCTTTATACTAATTAACCCTAAATACAATAATTTGTTTATTATTAATACAACAGATTGCAGATAAATCTAAAAATAAAGAAACGAAATCTAGTTACTTTTAAATCATTAATTGTATATTCACAAGAGATATACCTATATAATTGAACATATAAACTAACTTTTGTATACTAATTGACCCCAAATACGACGATTCGCTTATTATTATTAACACAATGGATTGCAGACAAATCCAGAAATAAAAACAGGAATCTAGTTACTTTTCAATCATTAATTATATATTCACAAAAGTTGTACATATATAATTGAACATATGAACTAACGTTTGTATACTAAGTAACCCTAAATTCGATGATTCGCTTATTATCATTAACACAATAGATTGCAGATAAATCTAAATATAAAGAAACGAAATCTAGTTACATTAAAATCACTAATTATATATTTACAAGAGATGTACATATATAATTTAACATAATTTATGTGTATCAACTTTTATATACTAATTAACACTAAGTACCATGATTTGCTCATTATTATTAACAGAACGGATTGCAGATAAATATAAAAATAAAAAAGAAATCTAGTTATTTTTAAATTACGAATTATATATTCAGAAGAAATATACATATATAACATTTGAACTAACTTTTGTATACTAATTAACCCCGAATACGCTTATTATTATTAACACAATAGATTGCAGATAAATCTAAAAATGGAAAAGAAATCTAGTTACTTTTAAATCACTAATTATATATTCACAAGAGATGTACATATATAATCGAACATATAAACAAACTTTTGTACACTAATTAACCCTAGATACGATAATTCGCTTATTATTGTGAACACAATAGATTGCAGATAAATCTAAAAATGGAAAAGAAATCTAGTTACTTTTAAATCACTAATTATATATTCACAAGAGATGTACATATATAATCGAACATATAAACAAACTTTTGTACACTAATTAACCCTAGATACGATAATTCGCTTATTATTGTGAACACAATAGATTGCAGATAAATCTAAAAATGGAAAAGAAATCTAGTTACTTTTAAATCACTAATTATATATTCACAAGAAATATACATATATAACATTTGAACTAACTTTTGCATACTACTTAACCCCGAATACGCTTATTATTATTAACACAATAGATTGCAGATAAATCTAAAAATGGGAAAGAAATCTAGTTACTTTCAAATCACTAATTATAAATTCACAAGAGATGTACATATATAATCGAACATATAAATAAACTTTTGTACACTAATTAACCCTAAATACGATAATTCGCTTATTATTATTAACACAATAGATTGCAGATAAATCTAAAAATGGGAAAGAAATCTAGTTACTTTCAAATCACTAATTATAAATTCACAAGAGATGTACATATATAATCGAACATATAAACAAACTTTTGTATACTAATTAACCCTAAATACGATAATTCGCTTATTATAGTGAACACAATAGATCACAGATAAATCTAGAAATAAAGAAACAAAATCTAGTTACTTCTCGTAAGTCGTAGGTTGAAAAACTCAAGCCGACCAGCAAATCCACGGAAACAGCCCGCGCACAACGCTTAACGCGTTGCCGGTATCGCGACAGGCCGAGCGCGAAATGAAAATTAACATTCATTCGGCTCCTCCACCCTCCTCCGTGTTTCCCTCTGTCTTCGTCCGCCTCTATCCGGGCCCCTGCTCACCCTGTCGCGGAGGTTCGACGTCGAGGGCGACGTCGGGGCAAAAAGAAGTCAAAAGGTCGGAAAGAATTTAATATTAAAAAACTGTCATTCTGTGTCGATATGAAAATTCCACGGATATCAGCTTTTTTCCGACGTCTGTTTCCTTCTTCACCCCCTTCGCTCGTCGCTTCTTATATCGCCCGCGCTCAACCGTCCGCACCCCCGCCCACGCGTTCTGCCTTCCGCCTTCTATTGGGTGTCCCGATTGTTTAGCCCAACGTTCCCGGAGGCCGAACTTTCACGGGGACACGGGGCGAATTTACCGCGAGCCGAGCGTCGAATTTATAATTTCTAAGTACACCGCGAGGACACAGGGGGCGGCCGGGGGGTGGCGTAACCATAGCCATCAGCCACTACTACTAATCGATGAGAGGCCGTCGTTACTTAGTCGCGACTTGCCGGAAACTGAATTTCCTTACCGCGTTTCGTGGCGCGCGAAATTCAATAACCCCTGCGAGGGGTGGGCCGAGGGGTGGCGCGCTACGCTCGCGCTTTCTGCGAGCTTTACACACCGGCATGCTGCTCGCAGTGGACCGAACAGCTGACGAAATTTTTTGTATTTATGTGCTGGGCGAATCTTGCACAGAATCGGCGACAAAATGGTCGCGCCAGGTATCATTCTCAGGGGTGTATCTCGCATTTTGGAGGGGACGATTAGCATTATTCGATGTGATTCATGAAGATGTTGGAAAAGTGGTATACTCATGAAGGAAAGAAGATGATTATAAATTAAATTCGATTTTGCATGGGAAGGTTAGTATTATTTTAAGCAAGGGAAAATAGCATAACTCTTCAAAACAAGGCAAAATTAAATTATTATAAATTAAATTAAATTGGAAAAGTAGTATACTTCCTCACAAAGAAAAGAAATTAGGAATATGATTATAAATTAAATTTGATTTTGGAAGGGAAGATGAGTATTATTTTAAGTAAGGGAAAGTAGTATAACTCTTCAAGAAAAGGAAAAATTGAATTATTATAAATTAAATTAAATTGGAAAAGTGCTATACCTCCTCACGAAAAGAAAGATAAGAATAGGATTATAAATTAAATTTGATTTTGAAAGAGAAGATTAGTATTATTTGAAGTAATTGATAATGGTGTGGTAAAAGGTGGTATACCTCATCAAAAAGGGGGGAGGAGGAAATTATGCGATTATTAAAATAAATTTGATTAGTAAAGTGGGAAGATTAGTATTAATTTGAAGTAAGTAAAAATAGTATACCTCATCAAAGAAAGGAAAAAAACATAGGATTACAGAATTAAATTTGATTTTATGGGGAAAGTTAGTATTATTTGGCACACTAGATAAAGATATTGCAAAAGTAATACACCTCCTCAAAAAAAAAGAAAAAGAATAGAAAACATGATTATAAATTAAATTAGATTTTAGGGAGGAAGATTAGTATTATTTGAATTGATGAAGATATAAAAAAAAATTAGTATCTGCTTACTGATTTCCTATATCAATGATAACAAACCATAACACAGTAAGAAATCGACTAATAAATGGTATAAGATTTAATTTGAAATAAAATTGGAAAAATTGATAAGAATCCATAATCTAATATACAAACATGAAATGGCAGATTCAAAATGGTGGCAGAAAAAGATATTATTCTAATTTAATCAAATTTTTCCCATTTTCGTAACTAATTCTAACCTCAAAATCGAAATTTAATATTATCTACAAATATCGCCATTTTCTATTCTAGATTCGCGATGAACGCTCTCAAAGACTCGCGTCACCCCTAATTTCGCACGAATTAAAGTAAATCCCGACGTTTTCTCCGAAAATTCGGAAAAATTCGCGAGTGTGCGACGCGAAAACGAGTCGCATCGATATATTTGCCGGATGATATCGATTTCGGGAGGCAGTGACACACGCGTAGGGGTGGTTGCACCCTCTCACCCCTTCCACTTTCACGTTCCTACGTTTTTTCCGGCGAATTAAGGAATTTTAAAGTCCACGGAGGGGAAAATGCCCACTGGACCGAGCTAACGCGACGATTTATTGGCAATTTTTTTAAAAAGCCTTTGGATTTATGCCCTGCCGCGCGTCGATCCTCGAAGGGAGTTGTACGGCCCCGGGTGTGTGTGTGCGTGCGTGTGTGGAAGCAGGCAGTAAACATCCAGAACGGTTCGAGGTGGATAATTGAATGGGAAAGCGCCGTAAGATTTTCGAAAAGTTTCCGCGAAGTTGAGCGACGACGGGAGGGGAGGATAAGTTTCGCCGCCATTGACCTTGCGGTATTTTAAAGCCGGTTTATAATTGAAAATCGATCCACGACGATTTTCAGTCGTGGATTTAACGTTAAAGGGATAGCCTCGTTCGATCTTCAATTATCGAATGGAAACTATTTATCTGTGACTAATTTCCATTTTTCCGTTCAAAATGAATGTGGGTGGGAGAAAATTATTTAATATGCCCTTTTTCATGTAAATTAACAATAAGCTTGTCATGATCAGGTAGACAAGCTTTAAAAACATGAAGGTATTGAAAAATTGATTGCACTTTAAACGGTAAGCGATTAAAGTGACAATGTCGAATGCGAAATTAGTTAAAAATTAATTAAAAATTTGGAAACCAATATTTGGACCCTGGAAGGTTCATTGTTTACAATAATATTTGTATTTTTGGTGTAAAATCGTAATCAGCTTGTCTCAAAAATTAAAAGTTTCATGAAATGATATATACATATATAATTTTGATATATTTAATTAAATAAAAAGGTATAAATAATTAAAAGGAATACTGTTCAATATTAAAAATATAGTAATCTCTGTTGCAAAACTCTTACACTATTTATTAATTATGAAAGAATTAAAAAAATTTGGGAAGAATTTAACTTTAAAGGGATAGCCTCGTTCGATTTTCAATTATCCAAGGGAAAATTTCATTTTATTGCTTAGTAGGTGGGGGAAAATTATTTAATATGCTTCTTATTACGTAAATTAACATGATTAGGTAGACAAGTTTTAGAAAAATGGAGATATTGAAGAATTGATTGTACTCTAAATGGTAAGTGATTAAAATGACAATGTTGAATGCTTGGTTAAAAATTAATTAGTGCTTTGAATATAATAACAGTTTTGCTTGAATGTTTAATTAAAAATTAATTAAAAATTTGAAAAGCATCATTTGGACCCTGATAGGTTTATTGTTTACAATAGTAATTGTATTTTTAGTATAAAATCGTAATCATTTTATCTAAAACATTAAAAATTTTATGAAATAATATACACATATATAATTTTAATATATTTAATTAATTATATTTATTAATTATGAAAGAATTAAATAAATTTAAATATATACAGTCTTTAACAATTTCACAATAATCTTAGGAAAAAGTACAGTCTTGGTTCGTTGAATTAAATATTTATTGTTCAAAATATTGTATTTTGTATACTAGATACTAATTACTTTCTATACTAGATCATAGTTAGTAGATAATTAAATAAGATTAGATTATTAGATTAGATAATTAGATATTTGGAAATTAGACATATTATACTCCGAAATTTATGACAATGATAAGTGAAATCTGTTTATATCTAACTAACATCATTAACGCCATAACATCGACCAATAATGCACAAATGATAGTGATTGCAATGGTCATTATTGAGACAAACGAGCATTCATGTTCCTCCCCAGCTAAAATTCAAAATTAATTTCCCATTGACTACAAAACTAAAGTCCCCAGAAATAACTCTTCACCTGATCAAGGTACATTCCACCTCATTTTCAACCCCAACTAAATTCCATAAACCAACCCACACCCGAAAAGCCCGAAAGCCTGAAACCATCCCCAAAGGAGGAAGCATAAAATAGGAAAAAGACAGTGATAACAATAGTAAAACAATCGCGCTTGGAAACAACGGCGGAAAAGAGTAGAAAGGAAAGAAAGCTGGGACAATAATAATAAAACAACATCCACGCTCGTGTCGGATCCCGCAAGGGCATATGAAACGAATATGGCGTCCCACATGGGGGCCGGCTGTTCCGTATGATTAAAAATCTGTCGCGAAGTTTCACCGGAGCGGGAAAGTTGAATGAAAAACGGGGTCCCGGCGTGTTGCTCGCCGGAAAACAGGGTGTTAGCAGTTACGACACTTTAGAACTCGCTGTCGCGATACGCGCGAGTGTGACTCGGCCGCGGAAGCACAACGACGATCCGGCGAAGTTTGCTGCTGCAAGGACGCTGGAACTTAGCCTAAGTAGTTGAGGATCGTTCCTTATTGTTAGCCTTTCGTCGGACAACGACTATTGCGACACTGAACCCGTTAACTCGCGGATATTTCGCGCACCTATAAACCCAATACACCCCCATTCTTCCAAGCTTCCTGCCGCCACCAATCTGCAGGTGCCAACCCCTCCCATAACCCCTTAAATCGTCCATGGTTGCATATCGATGTCGTTTATATAGGGTGTGCAATTAACGTGGATTTTAAAATTCAGTTTAGTGTTTCGAGTCCCTTTTTATTTAACACCCTGTGAATATTATACTTGGCTCACTGACGACGACTCGTGTATATATGTATTGCATGAATAGGAAAGTGGGTTTAATATTATGGGGATAATTAACGTGGATTTTAAAATCGAATACTTTTTTATTTAACACCCTGTGAATATTATTTGGTTCACTCACGATGAATCGAGTAGATATGTGTTGTATGAATAGAAAAATGGGTTTAACTCTTTGCACTCGACGATTTTTTGGTTAAAAAGGAATAGGAGTTCAAAGATTTTCTACTTTAAAGCTGACGATATTTTTTTGAGCAGTAAATAAAAGATCTATAATAATTGACACGTTGAATTATTTGATTTCGACACCTCTTACATTGTTATATTATCTTAAATTTGACATATTAATTAATATTGATGTTTTATCGTTTGGCGACGAAAATTGTAATAAAAATTTCATAAAATCGAAATTTTATTAAATGGTTACTGAAAGGTGCTTCACGAGTGCAAAGGGTTAATATTTTAGGGTAATCAATGTGAATTTTAAAATCCAATTTAGTATTTCGAATCCCTTTTTATTTAACACCCTGTGAATATCACTCGGATCACCGATGACGAACGCAAATATGTATCGTATAGATAGAAAAGTGGAATTTAATATTTTGGGGACAATTAACGTGGATTTTAAAATTATAAATTTTAAAGTGGAATCTAATATTTAATATTTTGGGGATAATTAACGTGGATTTTTATTTAACACCCTGTGAATATCATTAGAAATGTGGACTTAATTTTTTGGAGGTAATTAACGTAGATTTTAAAATCCAGTTTATTATTTCGAATCCTTTTTTATTTAACACCCTGTGAATATCACTCGGATCACCGATAACGACGCAAATATATATCGTATAGATAGACAAGTGGATTTAATATTTTTGGAATAATTAACGTGGATTTTAAAATCGAATCCTCTTTTATTTAACACCCTGTGAACACCACTCAGTTGAGTACGTATCGTATGAAGTGATATACAGTGCAATAATTAACCCTTTGCGATACACATAGTGTTACACTCATCACACGTTTTGAAATTCGATGCATGAAATTCAAAAAACTTCTAAAAATTGTTATCCAATCTTATCATGGATGGAATAAGTATATAATATTTACATAAAATTATATACTACTTCAACGTATAATTTGTCATAATTAAATCTTCATACAAGGGGTTAATTTTCTGCTATTTTACTTTCCCAACATTTTAAATCAATTTCCTTCGTTTTACTTAAAAATCACAAAATACTGTGTATTCTGTCTCTCTCTTATAAAATTCTGCAGCAAATTTGTCAGAATAATTTGCATTCGACATCCACGTGTTCAAACCACACAAAATGGTACCTCTCTGCAACTGATCGATATTAAAATCTATTAAAATGTCAAACGTGACTTGCAGAAAATAAATAAAAAATTTAGAATTTTCCTAAAATCCTCAAATTACAAAATTTCAAATAATCAACAATATATCTATGATTCAATAATAAATCGCTAATCTCGACAAGGTACACCTATTGTCATATCAGAAACAGATATAATGGATGAAAAATGAATTTCCAAAGACACCAATGATCCCTTAAAATTCCATCTCCGACCTGGTCCTCATCCCAAAATCAGCAAAATCATTCACAGACGAATTTCCAGATGTGGAAATTTCGCAGGAGCGCGAGCAGCGCGGCGAAAGGGAAAGTGGGAGTGAGAGAAGAAAGGACGCAGGATAAGAGCGGCGAAAGTTGGAGAAGGATTAAGGGTGGACGCGTGTATTTTTAAACCCGGGGGATCGTTAGCCGTGTTGCGAATCGGAATATGGGCTTCTGGAGAGAGGATGCAAGGAGTGAGGGAGAGTGAGCGTCGGATGGGATGCAAGGGGTTTGGGGTGGGCCGGGGATAGATGGAAGGTGGGTGGGTAGCCCTCTAATCGATCGTGGCTGTCCACCCTTATCAGGGGGTTGGGTGAGCCAGTATATAGCCGAGGTCGGTCGTCGGGGGTTGCCACTGCTCTGTGCTTCTGCTTTGCATGGCCGGCAAAGCTCCCGGCCGACCCTCCCCTCGTGCCTCGAACCCCCGTCTCTGTCCGACTGCGGCGTCTCGCCTCGTCTCCAGCCTCGACCAAAAAACCAACCCTTAAAATAGGGGCCACAGACCACGGCCATTGTTGCCAGATGCCCCGCGCATTTGCATTTTCCCGCAGATTCCTTGAAAAATGAAGCTGCCCTCCGCGCTGCTGCTCCCTTCTCAGCCTGTTCCGTGGTATTAGGACAAGCCGAGCAACTTTTCCTTTTCTCTACCCCACGTCTTCAACCTTGCCTCGGGTTGCTCTTGCTAGTCCGTGGCTCGATTTTTTCCGTCGATATCGAGTTTCGCAGGTCGCAGGGGGTGAGATTCACGATTGCTTGAGAGGGGTTAGTTGACGCTGGAACTGCCTCGTTATCTTTGTGATTGCCGAGTGTGCAGTGCACTCGGTCCTGTTAAAGTTCATATTAACCCTTTGCACTCGAGAGGTGACCCTCAGTCACCGTTTCATAAAATTTGCAAGTTCGAAGTTAATTAATATTAGGTTGGCAACTAAGTGATCGCGGATTTTAAATACGAAGGAAAATACAAAATTTTTTAGCGAATCTCAGATTTTGGTGTCGTCTGGGCTGGTTCATCTTACGTCACCCACGATCTTTTCCGATTAACGTTGTTATAAACTATCCACTTTTCGTCGCCAGTTATCTGTCGTTTCAGAAATCGATCAATTTCGTTGCGTTTCAGAAGCGAATCGCAGATGCTAATGCGTTGCGTCAATTGAATTTCCTTAAGCTGATCGAGTTTCTTCACATAGCCAGGCCGTTTTCATTTTTTTTAATGCATGTATGCGATACATTGAGCTTCTCTGCAATCTCACGTGTCGTGCTATGACGATCTGAATCGATGATGGCTTTGATATGGGCCTCATCAGCTTCAACTGGACGGTCAGATTGTTGCGCGTTTTTCAGTGAAAAATCACCAGAATGAAATTTGGCAAACCAATTTTGACACTGTCTTTCTTTCAAGGCTTCATTCCCATTTACGGCACATAACTCCTTGCGTGCTTGCGATGCGTTCTTGCCTTTTCGCAAATAAAACAATAAAATATGTCCGAAATGCGCGTCTTGTTCTTCCATTTTTAAATTTGGATAAAAACGAAACTAAATAACTAATCGATACAATTTTTCAACTAAATTAAAGGCGGAAGTCCAAACAACAAGAAAACAATATAAGTTAGGTGCCTTGAACACGTTGACAAAACAAAAGAAAATCTTTGATTTTCTACTCTTTTCAAGCCAAAAAATCGTCCAGTGCAAAGGGTTAATTTTTATTGCAGTGTAATCGGATTTGTGTTTGTTCGTTTATTATCATAAATTATTTTAACCACTTGCGGTGGCAAGAAATTCACAGACGCGTGTGCCAGAACGGTCCAGTGTTTCTGTAACAATTGCCTAACCACGTGTGTACCACGTCGTTGGCGATTCTGTGACAAAAGCATTACGACGTGCGTGACACGTCTTTCCAGCGTAAGTGGTTAATTGTCATTGATAATGTATATTACATTTTGATAATCGTTACCGATAAATGGTTTTAGTGTTGATGTGTAAGACGTTGGCAGGATTGAATTTGCAGGTTATTGTATTAGGTTGTTCGGAAAGTAATTTTATATAAATAAATAAATTATTTATTCATTATAAGAAAATTGTTTTTCATTTTCATGAAAAGAAACGAAATGACTTTTTGAATAATCTGATAGTTTTAAGGGTACGTTGTAATTTAGTTTTGTAGGGTAGTATGTTATATCGATATCGAATTTTGTCGTTGAGGTTGAAGGTGAGACCGATGATTGAGTGCTTGGGGTAGTATCCTCTGCTGTGGTTAATATGAATCGTGGAGGATTCTAATGGCGATTCTAATGAATTAGAGGAAATTGTGAGTTTACATTTTTGAGAATGTAATTTATTTTTATAGAATAATATATTACTGTATATATATGGTAATGATGTATGTGAATAATAATTGCAGAGAATGGTGAAATTCAATTGAAGAATTGAAAAATTCGAGAAGCAAAATAATTGGTAGATAAAAATATTTTGGAATTGTGATGCGTAATATTTTTTTTTTTTTTTTTTTGGATATAAGTTATATGGTTTTGGAGGATAAAATGTATGAAATTTCAGCCTATAAAAATTTCTCCGAATGTTATTAAAAATTATAATTATCGGTGACAATAATTTTTAGGCTCAGATGGTACGATATATGAGATTAATTCTCTCCTGTATTCTGCCATAAAGCTAACGAAAAAGTTAGCTCGGGGTGGTATTTATGAGAGCTTTTAGGGATTAATTAGTAAACTAGTGGGAATACTCGGTGGATTCGTGAAACGACCGTAACTTTCATGAGAGAATAATACTTTTATATTTAAAACGGATCTCTTCACGATATTTATAGAAATATTTTGGAAAATTGGTCATTTTTAACGAACACCAATTTATTCTAAAATTCCAGCACTGATATTAATATTAATATTTGGACGATTAATAAATTTTTCTTTCACAGTTAATTACAATCCAATCAAAAAGTTTATAATATGTAATACCACGTGCAAAAATCAACTATAAATTTATTCTTCTGTTACCATAGTCAATTATTATTAAAATCGATCATTAAACAATTCAGTATAAGTACATATAATTGAAAAAAAGTGATCTCAAATTCTTCAATTTATTCAAAAATTCGAGCATTGCTAATTTCGAATTACTCTTACAATTTTATTGTACAAATTTATTCTCCTGTTGTCAAGGAAAATTATTATTAAAATCGATCATTAAACAATTCAGTACATGTACATACAATAGCAAAAAGTGATCTCAAATTCTTCAATTTATTCAAAACTTCGAGCATTGGTAATTTCGAAGTATTCTTACAATTAAAATTAATATTGGAATAATTAACAAATTTTTCTCTCACGTTTAATTACATCTGAATCAAAAAATTAAAAATTTAATACCATGTGCAAAAAGAAAAAATCAACATTGTATTGTATTGTATTGTACAAATTTATTCTTCTGTTACAACAGAAAATTATTATTAAAATCGATCATTAAACAATTCAGTGCATGTACATACAATTGAATAATAGTGATCTCAAATTCTCCAATTTATTCAAAAATTCGAGTACTGCTAATTTCTAATTGCTTCTACAATTAAAACCAATATTGGGCAAACCAACAAATTTTTCTCTCACGTTTAATTATATTCCAATTAGAAAGTTTAAAATTTAATACCATGTGTAAAAAGAAAAATCCACTATCGTATAAATTTATTCTTCCGTTACCACTGTTACCAAAATTATTATTAAAATCGAAAATAATTATTAAACAATCCATTACAAGTACATGCAATTGAAGAAACTTGATATCAAATTCTTCCTCTCATTTAAGCAATTCAGTAAAAATTTCTACCACACGTCCATTGAAAAATACTCCCAAACAATTTTCCATACGTCACCTCGCGAGGTTAACATCGAAAACTGGTAAAATCCCTTGCACAAGCGTCTAAAAAGACAGCCGGGAGATCCTTATCGATAAATTAGTCGATCTTATTCCGGGTGCAAACACTCGACCTGGTGGACTCCATCTGTATTTGATCGCCCGTTGTTTGAACGAGGCGCGCGAAATCCGTATTTACGCAAAGCCGACGCCACCCTATTGGTCTAGGACTTATATACGAGCCTCGCTACAAAGGGCTAAGAACTTGGATACACCAGCGATACGAGGTCGATCTGTTTTACTCTTGTTTGGTATTTATGTTTCGTCCTAGAATTACTCCGGCAAAGCCCACCGCCCAACCTGCCTCGTCGAATCGATAGTACCCGAGCACCTATCACCAAAAAGTCTCCCATCCACGAATTCCCATTCTTCCATCGCGAAACTTCGCTTAACACCCGTCTTCCCGATCGACTTTACCAGTCCCTAGCAAGTATTCTCCACCTAACCTCTCTGCCAGAGGTTACCAGACGTTCCGACACCAGTGGTTGCCTGCTCACAGGGGCCTAACTCGAGAGCCAGAGCGATCCCGCGGTGAGACCGTAATGGGGATCGCGTTACAGAGTCGAAGCAGGTTTGCCCGGGACTGTGTGACCGGTGATAGATTCGCGCGTCGGGAAAATTTAATGGAAAAATCGCGGGGTGTCAGGCACAGACACGTCGACGATACGTCAGGCCATTCACGGCTGAGGCGCATGAGACAGGGAAAGAAAGGGTTCCGTGGTGGAAAATACGCGCTCGTGTACTATTTCTCTGAAGGGTAGGAATAAGGGAACAATCGCGGGCAAAACGTATATCGCGGGACTTCCTTCGGATTTTCGCGGCCCCGGGTTGATTCTTGCCCGACCGAACACAACCGTCAGGCTATTCAGCAGCCCGCGCTTTCTCGTGCATTCGCGTCGCGGCCAACGACGTGAATGGGCTCCCCGGTTGAATTTCTTCGAATGCTGACGTCGATGACACCGAATGCAACGCCTATTTACGTAGTCGTTGGTTACATCGTCGACGATGTTTCCGGGCGGATTGTAATTGGGTCAATAGGGAGCGTTTCTGAATTACCTCGCACAGGTCACTAATTATATGGCCAGGCTGTCGCGTAATTAGAGTGGCTCCGCTGCTGGTCGATAAGTGTTTTCGTTCGTCGAACGAACGTGTCGCGGGTGTGTTGGAAAAGCGCCTGGAAGGCTGTTTTCCGCGGATTATCGGGCGCGAAGCGGCCCGTTAGGCGGGTCGCCGTGGCGCAGGGGTCGGTAAACCGGTAGTACCGACATCTGTGGATGGCTCACAGTCGGATGATCAGTGTTTTGCGCTAGGTGGTCGGTAAAGTAGATGAATCTAGTTCCTACGTCTAGTTTCTAAGCTCGAGGGTTCCCCTCTGGGGTGGTAGGGCTGTCCAACGCTGGGATCCCCCACTACTCCAGCGCAGGGACGTCCGTTGCAGGGTGGCAGAGGGGCGCTATGGGACTGCACCGACTGGACTGGGGGAGGTAGCAATGGCACAGGAGCCATTGATGGCATGTTAAGGGAGAATGCAAGTTTCCAATATCGTATATAATATACTTTGTTGAAGTTTCCGGTTTTCCTGTTTTCCTAGTTTTTGGGTAGTCCATTATTATCGTTTATTTTAGGTTAGGAATTGCGTTGTTTTGTATGTAGTATTGTAAGTGGTATTAATTAGTTAAATTGGATGTGTAGGATGATTTTGGATACAGTGTGTAATTTATGAAGATCATTTCGCGACTTGAAATATAACAAAGTGATTTAACTGGTTTTATTTAAACAATGTGGAAATAATATTGCTTCAATTTGTAATAATAAATTCAATCTTTTTCGGTTTATATAAAGGCATTTAAAATTTGCTATATAACACGGTAATTTTATTTGACAAATTTATAGTAAATATTGGGTGGCTACTGAAGTAGTTATAACTTGTTGATTTTCAATCTTTTTGATTTTCTTTTCTTGTGAGAAGGAAAATAGTGAGCATTTGAGGGATATTGATACTAAAGAAAATTTCAATATCAATTATATTTCCAAATAAAATAAAAAGAAAATGTTAAAAACATGTGCTTCTGACAGTTATTTTTGTTTTATATCATCCAGCCTCTCAGTGATCACCCTAATCTTTCTTTTATTTTATATATTTCACTTTTTTTAATACTAAGCACAGATTTATGAAAAGTAAACGTTTAATACAAATATTAATAGTATAAAATGGAATCAAATTAAAAAATCTCCCTTTTATAAAAATATATTAATTTGAGAAATATTCAGATTGTCCTAAATTTGGAATTTCAAAAAATTATTCGACCAAAGTTCTACGTACAATTTTTTTAAAAGACAGTAAATTCCAGTGAGCATTAAAATCCCATAACAATATCTTTTAATGGTCACCCTATAGTTCACATAACCCAATATTTCTTTTATTTCTTACATTTCCCTTTCCTTTTTCTTTGTTTTTTTTTTTTATGCCAAGAAGCAATTTCTTTTTTAATATAATTATCAATATTTCCTGTCAATAATTCATCTTATAAAACAGAAAAATAAAAATATATTAATTAGAGAAATATCCAAATCATCCTAATTTTGGAATCCAAATAAAAGTACTCCACAAAAGTTCCACATCCAATTTTAAAAGAAAACAGTAAAATCTAATAAGAATTGGCAACCCATAACAATATCTCTTAGTGGCCACATTATAATTCACATAACCTAGTATCTTTTTATTTCTTATATTTCCATTTGTTTTTTTAATACCAAGAAGCAATATTTTTTAATATAAATATCAATATTCCTTCTCAATAATTCCTCTTATAAAACAGAAAAATAAAAATACTTTAAATTGAGAAATATCCAAATCATCTCAATTTTGAAATCCAAATAAAAGTACTCCATAAAAGTTCCACATCCAATTTAAAAAAAAAAAGAAACAGTAAAATCTAATAAGAATTGGAAACCCATAGCAATATATCTTAGTAGTCACAGTGCTTCTTTTATTTTTTACAATTTCCTTTCCCTTTCTTAATTTTTTTTTTTTGATGCCAAGAAAAAATTGCATTTTTAAATATAATTATCAATATTTCCTTTCAATAATGCCTCTTATAAAACAGAAAACTAAAAATACATTCAACAGAGAAATATCCAAATCATTCCAATTTTGAAATCCAAATAATAGTATTCTACAAAAGTTCCACAACCAATTTTTTCCAAAAACAGTAAAATCCAAGAATTGGAACCCCAGTCGAATATTCCAAAGAAAATCTTCCTGACCATCCTATTCACCCTCGAATAATACATTAATACAATAATACATTAAATAGAGAAATACCTAAATTATTTCAATTTTGGAATCCAAATAATAGTATTCTACAAAAGTTCCACAACCAATTTTTTCCAAAACCAGTAAAATCCAAGAATTGGAACCCCAGTCGAATATTCCAAAGAAAATCTTCCTGATCATCCTATTCACCCTCGAATAATACATTAAATAGAGAAATACCCAAATTATTTCAATTTTGGAATCCAAATAATAGTATTCTACAGACGTTCCACAACCAATTTTTTCCAAAAACAGTAAAATCCAAGAATTGGAACCCCAGTCAAATATTCCAAAGAAAATCTTCCTGACCATCCTATTCACCCTCGAATAATACATTAATACAATAATACATTAAATAGAGAAATACCCAAATAATTTCAATTTCGGAATCCAAATAATAGTATTCTACAAAAGTTCCACAACCAATTTTTTCCAAAACCAGTAAAATCCAAGAATTGGAACCCCAGTCGAATATTCCAAAGAAAATCTTCCTGATCATCCTATTCACCCTCGAATAATACATTAAATAGAGAAATACCCAAATTATTTCAATTTTGGAATCCAAATAATAGTATTCTACAGACGTTCCACAACCAATTTTTTCCAAAACCAGTGAAATCCAAGAATTGGAACCCCAGGAAAATATTCCAAAGAAAATCTTCCTGACCACCCTCTTCGCCCTGGAAAAACTCGATACCTAATCATCGTGACCCTGAGAAGCGTGCTGGTCCGATGAGACGGCGGAGTATGGTCGTCGTTGACGAAACTCGCGGGACCATAGACGTTTTGCATCGAAAACTCCGACGGTCGCGGTTTGCCCGGCTGGTTGGCAGGGAGGCAGCGGATTAATTTGGCAAATTGAACCGGTTCTTCCATCGAGTCCGATAATTCGGTGACTACCTCTGCTGCGGAGGCTGTATCCGCGCTGTCGCCCGTTCCACGTGATCCTCGCGAGGGTGGGCCCCGTACCTGCACCCTCCGTGGGTTGAAGGGAATTCCGGGTCCTCCTGCTGGTCTACGTAGCTTAGTTCCCTAATCGAATTAGAGGAGTCAGGATATTGCGTGTCGCTATGCACCCCGAACCTACCCCCGGCCAGCAATTGTTTTAAGTTGACATCTCCGTCGAACTGCTCTCTCCGGACATCGAATTTGAACTAAACTATCTAGGGAATATCGGATTATCGTTGGATGGCTGGAAAAAGGCCGAAACGCCTTGGCTCCGCCTCCGATCCTCGCTGGAAATCGGATTCGTGCTAAGCGAATATTCTTCACGGCGTGGGTGTATATAGAGTGGTTTTTGGTGAACGTTACGTTTGTCGAGTCGTCGAAATTATTGATTGGGAAATTTATTGACAGATTTATGGAAGAAGGTACCGTGATCAGGTTAAGTAGGTTGCTTTGGAGAAGTTGCTTCGATTTTTGGAATTGGGGATGGAGATTTTGGTACAAACCATTCTTCATTGTATTTTCTGTTAATTATTTCGTTTATTTTAAGGGAGAATAAGAGGATCTTCTTTTCTATTTTTTTTTTTTTAATTTTGGGGTGAATTTTGGTAAGGAAATTGATAAGGCAAAGAAGATTTTAATAAGAAAATTGAGTGTAATAGATTTGCCCTGATTTCTTCTTTCAAATTTTATTTTGTATTATATATGTGAATGTGTTATTTATTTTGAAAAGAGTCTAATAAATTTGCTTCAATTTTTTTTAATTATTTTATTCATTCCAAAATGAAATTAGAAAGTGATCTTTGGAAGGAGTTTAATAAATTTGCTTTAATTCCTTTTTAATTTTATTTTGTGCTATTCATTTTGGAAGAAATCTAATAAATTTCCTTCAATTTTTCATTTATTTTATTCATTACAAAGGGAAATCAGAGAATGATTTCTTCAGAATGAGTTTAATAAATTTGCTTTAATTTGTTTTCAATTTTATTTTGTGTTATTTATTTGCATTATTTTAAAAGGAAATAGAAGGGTGCCTTTTTTGAGGGAATCTAATAAATTTGCTTCAATTTTTCATTTATTTTATTCATTCCAAAGGGAAATCAGAGAGAGCTTTTTGAAAATCTAATAAATTTACTTTAATTTCATTTCAATTTTATTTTATGTTATTTATTTGCATTATTTTAGAAGGAAATAGGAGGGTGCCTTTTTGGAGGGAATCTAATAAATTTGCTTCAATTTTTCATTTATTTTATTCATTCCAAAGGGAGATCAGAGATAGTCTTTTGGAAGTTTAATAAATTTGCTTTAATTTCTTTTCAATTTTATTTTATGTTATTTATTTGCATTATTTTAGAAGGAAATAGAAGGGTGGCTTTTTAGAAGGTGACAAATAAATTAGTTTCGATTTTTTAAATTTTATTTTGTGTTGAAAGGAAATAAGAGGGTGTCTTCTGAGAAGCTTCAGGGGTGTAAGATATAAGTGAGGAAGGTCAGATACCCTTTTCACGTGTTCCATCTTGATTAGCTAGAGCTGTTATGAGACCACTGGAGAGTTCTCCATTGTGACAGTTTGATTTCTCCTACTCTTCGATGAAACGACGATTAAATGAGGGTTACCATTCGTGAAGTTCGTTTTTTGGGTGACTAGATTGCACTCGATGATAAGATCATTCGCAGAGGAGCGACTGTAATCCGTAGATTACGATCATTGAATGAACAGTAAACACTGTGATAACGAAGTCCCATCGAGAAGTCAATTACCCAGAACTTCGAATAACATCCTAACACAAAATTAAAATTAATTCTATTAATACTTAAAAAATATAGTAATTTCTATATCTAAAATCAAATTTCCAAATTTTACACCATGCTGAATTTAGAAAAGTGAGTGTATAAATAATTAACATTAATAAATATAGTGAACAAATCAATTAGAAAAGCATAGTAATTACTATTCTTAAAATCAGTCTTCCAAATTCCACCCTATACAAAATTTAAAAGAGCATAATAATGAAAATAATTAATAGCAATAAATGTAATCAAATTAAACAAAACGATTTAAAACGGCAATTAAGTCAATTATCCTAACAACTCGTTATTTCAAAAAGTATCCTAATATAAAATTAAAAGTAGTAAAATTCTATTAATGCTAAGAAAACATAGTAAAATCGGTCTTCCAAATTTTCCAGTATACAGAATTTTAAAAAACCAGTGAAAATAATTAAATTAAACAAGCATGAACAAATCAATTTAAAAAATCAACTATAACAATTAAAATCAAAAAAGCATAATAATTGCTGAAAAAAGATATAAATAAATGAAACATAAATTAAACAAATAAAAATATAAGTATAATAATTAATAGCAAAGAAACATAATAACTGCTTTAAAAAATATATAATCAAATTAAACGAGCACAAATAAATTAATTAAAAAATGTTAACTATAATAACTAAAAGCAAAGAAACATAATAACTGCTATAAAATATGAACAAATTAAACGAACATAAACAAATCGATTTATGAATATTAACTATAATAATTAAAAACAAAGAAACATAACAACTGCTTACAAAAATATATAAATAAATTAAACAAGTATAAAAAAATCAATTTAAAAACGTTAACTCTAATAACTGAAAGCAAAGAAGTATAATAACTGCTTTAAAATATGAACAAATTAAACGAGCACGAATAAATCAATTTAAGAATATTAACTATAATAATTAAAAGCAAAGAAATATAGTAACTACTTTAAAAAATATATAAACAAATTAATTTAAAAATGTTAACTATAATAACAGGAAGCAAAGAAATATAATAACTGCTTTAAAATATAAACAAATTAAATGAGCACGAATAAATCAATTTAAGAATATTAACTATAATAATTAAAAGCAAAGAAACATGATAATTGCTTACAAAAATATATAAACAAATTAAACGAGCATGAACAAATCAATTTAAAAACGTTAACTCTAATAACTGAAAGGAAAGAAGTATAATAACTGCTTAAAAGATACATAAACAAATTAAACGAGCATAAATAAATTAATTTAAAAATGTTAACTATAATAACTGAAGGCAAAGAAACATAATAACTGCTTCAAAATATGAATAAATTAAACGAGCATGAACAAATCAATTTAAGAACGTTAACTATAATAATTAAAATCAAAGAAACACAATAATAGTTTAAAACAAATTAAACGAGTATAAATAAATCAATTTAAAAATGTTAACTATAATAACAAAGAGCAAAGAATCATAATAACTGCTTAAAGCAAGTAAAATACCTATGTCCAAACGAAGACTCACCTATCGAGTCATCATGAAATCGCTCAAACCATCAGCCTCTACACTTGCAACGGAACAAGACCCAACCCCGTGCATCCTGAACCCTCTGTAAACTTTTTTCCCTGCCCCGCGCGATCTTGCAATCATCGGCGACAAAAACCCGATACCCCCGCCCCGGTTCTTCAGCGACGCTGTGAAAGATGCTCCAAAGGCTTGCAGTTCATCGAGGAGGGCGCGTGTCATTAAGCGCGCGTCCATCACGCGCGTGTCCGTGTGCTATTACAGAAAATGACTGCGCACGGTCTGGCGCGGCCGATGGCAGAGGGTCGGCTGTTAACTTTCACTAACGACCGAAGTTTTTCGGTGTCCGAGCCCCGAGTGGCTGGGTATCATAAATTCAAAATGGCGGACCCTTTGGGGGCGAAAACAAAAGCCACTCGGGTCGAGCGGAGTAGAAGGCCTACCACGGCAGCGATGGTGTCGGCGGGCAACCCTTCTGAAGTCCTTTCCACCGTTCGGGGAGGCGGGATGAGGATTTTCGAGGGGTCGCGCCACCGAAAATGGCGGACCCAATTAAGCGAGCCTAGCCGTTATTCCGTGACGCACGGCCGCGTCATGGAAACCGTCGTGGACGAGGAGAAGGAAAGAAGAAGAAGGCCTAGAGTCCTACGCAGAGGACGCGTGCGTTCCCGTGCTCTCAGCACCCCAGACTCTGTTCATACAGACCCTCGGATTTACGTCTTGTTGACCTTTTTCAAGCGGCCGGGCGAGCGAGCCACGCGAGAATTCTGCATGATCCTTGGACCTGGTGAGTAGCTAGTTACCCAACTCGTTTGACAGCAGGATTTCCCTGCCTTTCGAATGATAGCGCGAGGCTACTTGCTAGGGTGAATGGATACTCGAGTAGGGAGCAGCTTCTCGTTAGGCTGTTATTGCCATTCGGTCTGTAGTTGAATAATTATCCCGATAATTAATAGCCTTCGTTTGTTACGTTGTGAAAGCACCTTTAACCATATGACACTTTACGAACTCGCTGTTTTCGTGTTCAGTCCTTCTAAATGTACACATACAAATACAGGTAGCCCTCCTACAACACGGTATTCGATAACACGGTTTCACTATAACACGATTCATAAATTGCGGGAACCCCCTTACAACACGGCATCCTATAACACGGTTTCGCTCTAACACGATAAGAAAATTACAAAATCCTTTGTACAACACTGTGACGACGAAGAAATTTTTTAAATTAAAGTTGAATTAAATTAAAATAATATTTTTGTTTTCTTTGTTTTGTATTGTACATACGTTATGGGAAACTTATTACTTGGTTACTTATGGGAAAAGGGTAAAAAAGGAAGCTTCGACTGATATTGTGTAGTTAAATACAGAAACTTATAGGTTAAACGCGATAGTACAGGCGTTAAAGAGAAGAACAGAAAAGTGAGGTTAGGTTTGTACACGTGGATAAATAGGATAATTATAAGTATCGTAAATACGAAAAGAATGGAGGTAACAAATACAAAGGTATCCTCGATTTATATTATTTATTATTATCTTCAATTTAATTTGTAATAATACAAAAATTAATTTAAATGGGCACGCGTGAAGGTGTCCACTGTAATCCTACTAGTCAACTATTGACTGCTCATATTGCGAGTATTTTTATATCGATGTGTGTCAAAAGTGACAGAAACGAATTTTTGTAACGACACAAAAATTTAACAATTCGAACACAGGAATAGCAATTTCGCTCATACCGCGGTAAAAATGGGTAGAAGACTTTTTAAGAAAGAAGCCAAAGTACTTCCCGTCCAGGCTTAAAACTTAAGTCAGATTATTGAAAACTCGGATTACCAAGATTGGAGAACTTTGCTAGGAAAGTTGCGGACTCGATTTTACTTGGAAACAACGCAGAAATCGTTGACCATACCCGGCACGCTTTGTCTACCGTGGAAGATGCTTGGGAGCGTAATCTGCGGGGCATGCCGCGGGGTTCAGGCGAGGAATGAATTGTGATTTGAATTGCAATCTTGTTTAGAAGGGAGCATCCCTCTAAACTGGATTCCCATGGTCCAGAACTGGATGAGCAGGCCGAGATTAACCCGTGATCCCTGATCTCGCTTGACCGGATGCTGGACCTTCCTTCTACCTGTTTCACTGGTCAAGTGTCTCACATTTGTCATAAACACTTGCCTATGGTCATTTAACACCATACGTACTGGTACTTTACACGTATCTATTCTTACCATAAGGGGTTAAATGACCCCTCGTGGGACATAAGATTTTACAAGGAATTTTTCTCGGTGAAAAATAAATTAAGAGAAAAACGGAGAGCGAGAAATTAAACAGTCAGATAATATAAGAATATATAGAAAGTCAGATGAGCGACACAAATGATACTAAATGTAGAATTATAAAGTAAATTTTGAAAATGGTCATTTGACCTCGCTTGGTACGTTTAGGGATGTTGGTACCCATGGTACGTTAATTTATTATTATTATTATTATTTATTATTAATTTACTGCTTTTCGTTTCATAAAATCTAGCACAATGCTTAAGGTGTTGGATTTACATACAATCGCGACATCTTCCTCCTATTTGTGTAAACATGTTTTTTGTTGTTATGTGGTATAGTGAGCGAGTTCCTAGACATAAGAAGTATAAACCACGTTATAGCAAGTGAGTCAGTCTATATTCGACCACGTGTCAAGAGAGAGAATATATTGTGTAAAGATCTGTGTGCCTCAAGTACAATAATAAAATATATTAATTACTCCAAGGTAACCAGCCCACTGTTAACTATTAATAAAATACTATAGTACGATTATAAAGTAAATTTTGAAAAGGGTCATTTGACCCGGCTTGGTGCGTTTAGTATAATAATCCTGTATCATTTTCAGTCTCTTTTGTTGGGTATTACGTTTGCGTCTACCGCCATTTTAGGTTATGTTGTGTCACGTGGTGTCGTGTCTATCAGTCATCAGTGACAAGAACAGTAGGCTAATGAACGTGTCGTATATTGCATATTAAAACACTAAGTTTATTAACATTTCTATTATATTAATTTTATTATTAGGATTGGGAAATTTGAATAGTATAAATTCCAAAATAATTTTCAAATCGTCACGTTTGGTGTTAATAATCCCGTATCATTTTCAGTTTCTTTTGTTGAGTGTTACGTTTACATCCACCGCCATTTTAGGTTATGTTGTGTCACGTGATGTCGAGTCTATCAGTCATCAGTAATAAGAACAGTAGACTAATGAATGTGTTATATATTATATTATATGTTAAAAGACTGAGTTTACTAACACTTCTGTTATATTATTTAGTTTTATTATTAGGATTGGGAAATTTGAGTAGTATAAATTCTAAAATAATTTTCAAATCATCCAACTGGGAGCGAGAACGGCCATAGGCAAGGAAGGCAGCTCGTCACCATGCAAAAACAACAACAAGCCTTTCCACCTTCTCCCCCATCCACTCGCAGAGTCTACCCTGTTCATCCAACCATCTCAGCCTCTCGACATCTCCGTCCACACATGCCTCTCTCCCTGTCCCTCTCTTTCAAACCCGGTCTCGCGTCAAGCTCAGAGATCCACACAGAAGGACAATAAGGAGTCGTCGCTCCTACGCCCGATTCTCCGCTCGTTCCTCCGCGATCTTTCACATTATTTCCTACTCGAGACACGTAGGTCGAACAAAGGACGAAGAGAGCGCGTGTGGCGAGGGTGGCGCTCAGCTATCCAGCAACGGAACGAGAAAGACGAGGAACAACGAGAAGAGGAGTCAGGGGACTCATAGTATCTTAACGGAAGTCGACGTTTCGTTGAAACGTCTGCATGAATCAATGATTCCGCGAATTTGCCGTTGTCTTGTCTGGATTCTTCGATCGAGAGACTTGACAAGGTCTATAAGTCGGTTAGCTAGGAATGATTCCGTCTAATTGACTAGTGTTGCGTCTGGGATATTCTATCATGAGATATTCTAGATAACACAGGGAGAAAAGGGCTAGGAGTTTGACAGCATCATAGACAAAACTTATGGTCTTCTATTATGACATCTATCAGGTAGAAGAAACAGCAGAAGGATCAGATGAAGACCTAAAATTCTGTTTAAATTCTACCTAACTTGGAATTTCGAAGTCACGAATGTCAAAGTTTGTATAAAACATCTAGATGTTCCAAGAATTCTATCTAATTTACAAGTATTAGACCTAGAAGACCTATTAGGAAAAGGGCCAGGAGTTTGACAGTGTCACTAAGGCTGAGGATCCCACTAAACTCATCAATTACACCCAGTGACACCCAGCTGACGCTCAGCTGTCCTAAAAGAAGACCCAAAATCCACTTTAAATCCTACTTAACTTGGCACCTCGAAGCAACGAATGTCAAAGTTTGTATAAAGCATCTAGATATTCCAAGGATTCTACCTAATTTACCAGTGTTAGGCCTAGAACACTCAATTATAGGACGCGATATGCCTCATTGGCTAGCAAATTAGTCAAGAACAGTAGGAGAAGAGGGCCAGGAGTTTGACAGTGTCATTAATGCTAAGGATCCCATCAAAGTTATCAATTGCACAGTTTTGGTCTTCATAACTGTGACATCCAACTATCAATTATGACGATGAACTGTTCCAAAAGAAGATGAGAATCTTCTTTAAATCCTAACTTGGGACCTCGAAGCAACGAGTGTCAAAGTTTCTATAAAGTATCTATATATTCCAAGGATTCTATCTAATTTACCACTGTTAGGCCTAGAACACTAGATCACAATACGCGATGTGCCTCGTTGGCAAGCAAATTAGGCAAGAACAGTAGGAGAAGAGGGCCAGGAGTTTGACAGTGTCATTAAGGCTAAGGATCCCATCAAAATTATCAATTGCACAGTTTTGGTCTTCATAACTATGACATTCGACTGTCAACTATGACGATGAACTGTTCCAAAAGAAGACCCAGAATCCTCAAATTTTATATAAAGCATCTATATATTCCAAGGATTCTATCTAATTTACCAGTATTAGGCCTAGGACACTCCATCACGAGATGCTATGTGCCTCATTGACTAGCAAATCAGGAACAGGAACATTTGACAGTGTCACTAAGGCTAACGATCCCACCATCCTCACCAATTACACAGTTTTGGTCTTCATATCCGTAACACTCGGCTAACCTGACGCTCAGCTGTTCCAAAAGAAGCCTCAGAATCCTCTTTAAATCCTACTCAACTTGGGACCTCGAAGCAACGAATGTCAAAGTTCCTATAAAGCATCTAGATATTCCAAGTACTCTATCTAATTTACCAGTATTAGGCCTAGGACACTCCATCACGAGATGCTATGTACCTCATTGACTAGCAAATCAGGAACAGGAACATTCGACAATGTCACTAAGACTAAGGATCCCATCAAACTTATCAATTACCCAGTTTATAGTCTAGACTATGTCATCCAGCTGTCAACGTGACGATGAACTGTCCCAAAAGAAGAGCCAGAAAGCCCGTCTAACCCAAGAATCCTATCCAACTCTGCAACGTCGATATTAACCAAGGATTCCATCGAATTTACCATCGTCATGGCTAGGTTGTTCGATCACGGGATGCGATATCTTGTATATTTGTAGAAGTAATAACGGGTGCCAGGGAGCAGAGCGGTCCTCAGAGTAGGAAGAGACTGCTAGCACACGGGGGCTGGGTTGCCGCGAGGAGGCAAAAGGAGGTGGAGGGTAGCTTGGCGACACTCAAGACCTCTCTCTGCAACCCGGTCCCGCTTCCTCTCACGCTCATTCCCCGTCCGTCTTGCTCGCTTGCTCTCGCGCTTGCCGAGCTGTACAAGGGTCCATCTCATAGCAACGCCCACGGAAACCCGAATCGATACGACGCACTGTTCTGGAAATTCCACGGATTTTCCCGCTGGTTTTCGAATTTCGACCGGCCTCGCAGCAATCATCGGAGACCTGGTCTAGGTGCTGGCTAGAGGCCTGCTGCTGCTCGGAGACCCGTCGCGCCGCCTCGCCAGGCCGTCGGAATTTTAGCAATATCCTCGCCGACCCGCCGCGACCAACCGACCATAAATTCGGGAATCACGGGGACGATGAGAAAGGGACGTGGGCCGAAAATTCCAGCCCTGTCCTGGCCGAGCCGGGAAAACAGCGGCTGGAGGGAGGCAGACGGGATTTTTGATAAAGGTGTCCCTTATCAGCCGCGGACACACGGCCCTGTGGTCTCTCTGGTCCCTGAAAAACTGCACGGGGAGATTGCCAGCCCTCCTAATGCCCGCGAATCCGCCGCCACGGGCTTTGCAGCCCTCCGCGCTTCGATTACCAACCCTCTTACGCGCGGCAGGCCATAGCTCGTTTTTCCTTCTTACAGTTACGCGTCACAGACTCCGGGAGCTACGGGAAACAGAATTGAGATAAGAATCGTGATACCTCTCGCGGTATTTATCTAGTTGCTCCGCTATTTCGAGCGGAAAGTCGTAAGTACGGGGGTGGCTTCCTTCAGTACCAAGGTTAAATCTGGTCTTCGCGGCTGCATATTAGCAATAAATAAATGCATAATGACTGGAAGCAAAGAATTTTAATTTTTAATATTAGCCTTTTTAGGGATACTCGTATATATATATATGTGTATATAGCTTTTTTGAAATTGCTATTATTATTGGTGAAAGGAAATTTGATTAGGTTAGATTCGTTGAGGAAGTATTCACCATAGAATCAATTGCTTTATAATCATTGCTTTGACATCGTTGTAATGTTAATTTAAAGAAAATTCGTTCCTGAAGAGGGTAATTAATTTTTAATTCCAAATTTTATTTCTATTATCCCCCTCAAAAAAGTAGAGGACAAGGAAAGACTGTTATACAAGTAGATTCATATTTACAAAATTCTTGCTGGTTTCCTGTGTTACTATGAATTAATCCATGAACACGAAACTCGCCCCTAATTAAGCAACCCCCGTTCGAGAATAATTATTAAGAAATAAATTCACTCTCGATTAGTTGAGAACCAAAATAGACAAAATCCTTGCAATTTAAAATACAAAACTCAAAACTTTAATTTCTTAAATATGATTCTTCCTTGATCTTCTTTCATTATTCTTCAAAACCCAAAATGAACAAAGTTCTTGGAATTTTAAATTCAAAACTCGTCTCTACTTGAACAATTACCATTTGGAAATATTTATTAAAAATCTTCCACAATTCGCCGAGAAACAAATTGAACAAGATCTTTACTATCTAAAATTGAACAACCCTTAATTGAACAACTCCTTTTTTAAATTCTTAAATAAGATTCTTCCTCGATCTTTTCTCATAACTGATCGAGAACCAAAATGGAGAAAATCCTTAGAACCTAAAATTCAAAACTTGTTTCTAATGGAAGAACTCTTATTTGCAAATAATTCTTAAAAATCTCCCTCGATTCATCGAAAATCAAAATGGTCAAAATCCTTGGAAATCAAAATTTGAAACTCATCCCTAATTAAGCAATCCCTCATTCTTAGAAAATAAAGTGTTTTTCGATTTTCTCTCGCGATTCGTCGAAAAACAAAATGGACAAAATCCTTGGAACCGAAAATTCGAAACTCATCCCTAATTTTTTTAAATTCTTAAAAAAATTCTTCCTCAATTTTCTTTTATGATTCGCTGACAACCACAATGAACAAAATCCTTGCAATTTACAATTCAAAACTTGTCGCTAATTAAACAACCCCTATTTGCAAATAATTCTTAAAAATCTTCCACAATTCTTCGACAACCAAAATGGTTAAAATCCTTGGAACCTAATATTCAAAACTCATCCCTAATTGAACAACTCCCCTATTTGCAAATAATTCTTAAAAATCTCCCTCAATTCTTCGACAACCAAAATGGTCAAAATCCTTGGAACCTAAAATTCGAAACTCACCCTTAATTAAACAACCCCTTTTTTAATTTCTTAAATAAGATTCTTCCTTGATCTTCTTTCATTATTCGTTAAAAACCAAAATGAACAAAGTCCTTGGAATTTTAAATTCAAAACTCGTCCCTATTTGAACAATTACCATTTGGAAATATTTATTAAAAATCTTCCACAATTCGCCGAGAAACAAATTGAACAAGATCTTTACAATCTAAAATTGAACAACCCTTAATTGAACAACTCCTTTTTTAAATTCTTAAATAAGATTCTTTCTCGATCTTCTCTCATAACTGATCGAGAACCAAAATGGAGAAAATTTTTAGAACCTAAAATTCGAAACTCACCCTTAATTAAACAACCCCTTTTTTAAATTCTTAAAAAAGATTCTTCCTCGATCTTCTTTCATGATTCGTCGGGAACCAAAATGGATAAAGTCCTTAGAACCCAAAAAACAAAACTCATCGCTAATTAAACAGCCTCCATTTGCAAATAATTCCTAAAAATCTCCCTCGATTCTTCGACAACCAAAATGGTCAAAATCCTTGGAACCTAAAATTCGAAATTCACCCCTGGTTAAACAACCCCTTTTATTAAATTCTTAAAAAAGATTCTTCCTCGATCTTCTCTCATAATTGATCGAGAACCAAAATGGAGAAAATCCTTCGAACCTAAAAGTCAAAACTCATCCCTGATTAAACAACCCCTATTTGCAAATAATTCCTAAAAATCTTTCCCAATTCTTCGACAACCAAAATGGTAAAAATCCTTGGAACCTAAAATTCGAAATTCACCCCTGGTTAAACAACCCCTTTTATTAAATTCTTAAAAAAGATTCTTCCTCGATCTTCTCTCATATTTGATCGAGAACCAGAATGGAGAAAATCCTTCGAACCTAAAATTCAAAACTCATCCCTGATTAAGCAACCCCTATTTGCAAATAATTCCTAAAAATCTCTCCCAATTCTTCGACAACCAAAATGGTAAAAATCCTTGGAACCTAAAATTCGAAATTCACCCCTGGTTAAACAACCCCTTTTATTAAATTCTTAAAAAAGATTCTTCCTCGATCTTCTCTCATATTTGATCGAGAACCAGAATGGAGAAAATCCTTCGAACCTAAAAGTCAAAACTCATTCCTGATTAAGCAACCCCTATTTGCAAATAATTCCTAAAAATCTCTCCCAATTCTTCGACAACCAAAATGGTCAAAATCCTTGGAACCTAAAATTCGAAATTCACCCCTGGTTAAACAACCCCCATTCGCGAATAATTCCAAAAAGATAAAGTCTCCCTGTATCTTCTCTCGCGATTCGTCGAGAACCAAAATGGACAAAGTCCTTAGAGCCTAAAATTATCCCGGCATCGCTCGGGCTCTCCCCTTTTACTCGAGCCAGCCCGTCCACCCCCGAAACTTTTCACGCGGCTATCAAGGATATTGCGCTTTTCATAACAACGACTACGTAGATTCTTCTGCGTCTCGGGCGAAAAAAAGCAACGCGAGCGAACAGAGGAGGAAGATCCAAGAGGAAGTCGACGTCTTGAAATGGCGCGAAAGGAACGAGGCGAGTTTGTATTCTCCGCGTCCTCCTCGTTTTTACCGGCGTGGCCAGTCAGGCGTCTTGTCATGCATGACCGATGTCGATATGTGTACAGCGTGGGACGTACACGTTCCGGGGCCAAAGCATCGTTGGAAAAAGTCCTCTTTGCCTCCTCCTCCCGTTTTCGCCACCCCTCCCCACCCCTGCCGCGTTGCCGTCTCCCCCTTGCGGAGGGGTGGCAGCCGGCTTCGTTTCACATTCGTTTCCAGATCTGTAGAGGTTCGTGCACGAGAAATCCAGAAAATTGGACAGAGCGATCGGTACCCGGCCCATCCCGACCAGCGTTCCTCAAATGAACGATCATCCGGAATCCCATAAGCCATTTTTCAGCCACGAGAGGGAGAGAGGCCGGGGTCAAACTCGGGGTATGAAAATTTCGAGATCGCGTTTCTGCTGATGGAGGGAATCTCCACTCTTAATTCGTCGTTTATTTAAATCCGACCGGTGACACGGGACCGGAAATGATATTCGGCGCGTACGAGATTTTGCGAGGAAAATAACCCGACCCCCCAGTCCCCCCTCGGAGGAAATCTGTCCTAAATTTCTCCACCGTCGGGGATCGAAAATTGACTCGATCGCGTTAATTATGTACAACACGGTTAAAACTTCAACGCGTGGATCGATCTCTCGATAAAATGGACCATGGTTCACGGCTGGTTTATTTAAATGGTACTTTTATATCGGTACCACGGCTGGAAAATGTGGATTGTCTTTGTTGGAGAAGTGGAATTTCTGTATTGGATTAGGCAAATGGAAGAGTCGAAATGGGGAAGGTTAAAAGTGCCATTTTCGATCCTCTTGTGAGCCTAAGTGGTTATAAAATAGCGTATGTAATAGCTCGTTGATGGATAATATTTTGACAAGCGAATAATTATTTTTCTGAAAATTTTAATTTTGGTATTTCCTATTTTCATTCTTCAATTGCAAAGGGTAGAAGTGCCATTTTCGACGTCTATGTGATCCTAAACGATTACCAAGTAACGTAAGTAACAGCTAGGCAACATTTTAACAGGCGAATAATTATTTTCCTGTAAATTTTAATTTTGGTATTTTCTATTTCTATTTTTCAATTGCAAATGCTAAAAGTACCATTTGCGACGCTCATGTGAGTCTAATCAGTTAGGAAGTATCGAAAGTAACAGCTCGTTGATAAATAATATTTTGACAAGCGAATAATTATTTTTCTGCAAATTTTAATTTTGGTACTTTCCATTTCTATTCTTCATATACAAACGCTAAAAGTGCCATTTTCGACGTCCTTGTGATCTTAATTGACTACAAAGGAGCGCAGATAGTAGGTCGTTGATGGATAATAATTTGACAAACGAATAATTATTTTCTTGGAAATTTTAATTTTAGTATTTTCTATTTCCATTTTGCAATTGTAAAGGACAGAAGTGTCATTTTCGACGCCCTTGTGAGCCTAATTGGCTACAAAGTAGCGCAGACAATAGTTTATTGATGGACAATATTTAGACAAGCGAATAATTATTTTTCTGCAAATTTTGATTTTCGTACTTTTCATTTCCATTTTTCAATTGCAAAGGCTAAAAGTGTCATTTTCGAAACAATAAAAGATTCGGATTGCACAATATTTCATTTCCAATGCATAGAAATTAAATTATTTAAATTGAAAAATTGCGTGACCTCTTTTAACCCCCCTCCCCCTAACAAAAATTTAACATTTGCTCATACTATTTCTAATTTCATAAATCTCAATTTCACAAATTTCAAATATTAATAAT
The DNA here is from genome assembly GCF_001483705.2 of Eufriesea mexicana. NCBI lineage: Eukaryota > Metazoa > Arthropoda > Insecta > Hymenoptera > Apidae > Eufriesea > Eufriesea mexicana. Next base: position 197,738 of record NW_016909593.1, read on the forward strand.
AGAAACCAATAAATTTAATACTGCCCCAAACACAGTATCCTCTCATCCCCCAACCACTTACCCTACAATTATCCCTCTAGGTAATTTCCATTTTTCAATTGCAAAGGCTAAAAGTGTCATTTTCGAAACAATAAAAGATTCGGATTGCACAATATTTCATTTCCAATGCATAGAAATTAAATTATTTAAATTGAAAAATTGCGTGACCTCTTTTAACCCCCCTCCCCCTAACAAAAATTTAACATTTGCTCATACTATTTCTAATTTCATAAATCTCAATTTCACAAATTTCAAATTTTAATAATAGAAACCAATAAATTTAATACTGCCCCAAACACAGTATCCTCTTATCCCCCAACCACTTACCCTACAATTATCCCTCTAGGTAATTAAAAAAATTCCAATTTCTCAATTTCCAAACTTCAAACTTCTCGAATGAATAAAAATTCTTTACCATTTGGAAGAAAAATTCCAACTCACCCCGAAATGTCGTTCCTCCATTTTCTCCACGTCCATAACGCGACTCTTGATCACCCCCAATCGTCCATGCAGCTCGACGAAGGAAATAAACGAAGATCACCCTCGAATCCTCGCGCTCGACATATCCGGCCACTAAATATTAAAGCGACGCTATTGAATTAGGTTGTAACGGCAGCCGGGACACGGGGGTTGATCACCACTGACGCGAATTTGTCTACATGGGCGATTGTGGTCACTCGTTTCAGGATCGACAAGGCCCGGCTACTCGTTCATCCGGTTCCTATTCCTGTTTCTACCGTGAACTTCGACCCTGAAACGGGGCCAGGCCTGTCAACACAGGGGGCGCGCGCGCCGGATGACAAATGTCGCTGCGACCGCTAATGTTGCTGCAAAACAAATTATATTCGAGGTGATAAAATCTGACTGGAGGCTAGATAAATAGTGCTCGAAGACGAGAGCTTTGTCATGGGTCACATGTCGAATTTTTCGTTCTCCTTTATTCCCTGTTTCCTCGAGATTTTCCGAAAGCTGCTTGAAGATTTTACGGTGGTTGATGTTTCAAGGATTGCCGGAGGATTTGGGCTGGGTTTTATACGTTCTCATTGCGGTTTTTGAATTTTTTATAAGGTTTGTTAGAGGATGGTTTTGATTTAAGATTCTTTTACCGTTTGTTGCAGGTGCCATTTCGAGGATGGTCTTTGAAGCTGCTTTGCTGATCGTGCGTTTTATTCAGGAGGGTATTTTATAGTGGTTTGAGGAAGGGATTGTGTTTCTGTGCTAGTTCTGACGAATTGAATGTTAGGTTGAATAGGTATGTTAATAGGTGAGATAGTAATCTTGATTTAATTTTGACCATTTTGGGAGAAATATTTGGGGACAAGTGAGAGATGGTTTGATTTAATTTTGCCAATTTTCATAAATATTTGAGGACGATTGAAAGATAGCTTGATTTCATTTTGACCATTTTTCGATAAATATTTGGTGACAGTTCAGAGAAATTGATTTAATTTTGCCAATTTTCATAAATATTTGAGGACGATTGAAATATAGCTTTATTTAATTTTTACCATTCTTTGATAAATATTTGGTGACAATTGAGAAATATTTTGAATAAATTATGACCACTTTTCATAAATATTTGGGGACAATTAAGAGATGCCTTGATTAAATTTTGCCAATTTTCATAAACACTTATGGACAATTGAAAGATAGCTTGATTTAATTTTCACCATTTTTTGATAAATAGTTTGGGACAATTGAGAGATACCTTGATTAAATTTTGACAGTTTTCATAAATATTTGAGGACGATTGAAAGATAGCTTGATTTCATTTTGACCATTCTTTGTTAAATATTTGGTGACAATTGAGAGATAGCTTGAATAAATTTGGTCCAATTTTCATAAATATTTGGGAACAATTAGGAGATACCTTGATTAAATTTTGCCAATTTTCATAAATATTTGAGGATGATTGAGTGATATCTTGATTAAATTTTTACCATTTTTTGATAAATATTTGATGACAATTGAGAAGTATCTTGATTCACTTTTGCCAATTTTCATAAATATTTGAGGGCAATTGAAAGATATCTTGATTTAATTTCGACCAATTTTCATAAACATTTGGGGACAATTAAGAGATAGCTTGATTTAATTTCGACCAATTTTTTGATAAATATTTTGTGACAATTGAGAGATATCTTGATTAAATTTTGAGCAATTTTTATAAATATTTGGGGGCAATTGAGAGACATCTTGATTAAATTTTGGTCATTCTTCTATAAATATTTGTAGACAATTAAGCAATATTTTTAATTGTTAGCATTGACTGTAAATTACTATATGACAGGTAAATTTTGATTAAATTTAAGTCATCCTTGCTAAATATTTGAGACCAATTAAGAAATATTTTTGATTTTCAGCATTGACTGTTAGTATGAATATATATATATTAGTATGTGACAGGGTAATCTTGATTAAACTTAGGCCATATTTTTAAAAGTATTCGAGGGCACCTGATAAATTCTTTTATACTAAATTGTTGTGCTGGAATTGGAAATTTCTCCAGTTTTTCGCTTATCTTCGTTGTATAAAACAGCCCACGTTTTGTTTATAAATAAGAAGGCTCTTAGTATCGTAAGAGACCCCAACAGTGCCAGCAACTGGCTGTAGAACAAGATCCCGTAACTTCACATTTACGTTCCTCAGAATTAAAATGCATTACTCTGTTACCCTCCAGAAACTTATTCACAATGGTCAAAATTCTGAGGTCATTACGTTCCTACCGTGTATTTCTTTAACGAATCGGTAAAATAAGGAGTAACTATACGTCACAACATAAATTGCAAATATACCAATAATTCAAAAATTTTTCTTTCAAAATTGGAAATTTCATTATTAAATTCTTCTCTAAAAACCTAATATTTTTAGGAACCTTAACTGAATATCATTCCAAATATTTACACTATTACCACTATTAAGTTATAAATAAGGAACGAAGAGGGAGAAAATTACTTTTCCAAAATTCTATTCAAGTATCGGAATACAAAAATAATTTTCTATAATCTCTCAATATCTTGCAAGATATTGGAAGAAGTTCTGCTGAGACGTCCATATCGAATATCTCACGTACCATTGAATCATAAATGAAAAACAGAAATGGAAAACTTCTTTTGCAAAATTTAGAATTTTCCAGGAACTACCTCTTCTCGAATATTAATCTTCTATCCCCATAATAAATCTTCCCACACTTTCTTGAAACATCACCACATCACCTTCCATTTTATTCCAATGTTATTTATCTGATTTAAATTAATAACATTTCAATAAAATACAAAATAAATGAAAAGAAAGAAAGGAAAATTCTTTTTGCAAAATTTAGAATTTCCCAGGAACTTTCTTTTCTCGAATAATAATAAATTTTGCCATACTTTCCTGAAGCATCACTACCCTTCTACTTTATTCCACTGTTATTTATCTCATTTAAAGAATAATTTAAAAAAAAGAAAGGGAAATTATTTTTGCAAAATTTAAAATATCCCAAGAACTTTCTTTTTGCGAATATTAATCTTCTATCCCCATAATAAATCTTCCCATACCTTCCTGAAGCATCACTACCCTTTCATTTTATTCCAATATTATTTATCTCATTTAAATTAATAAGATTCAAATACAATATAAAATAAATGAAAAGAAAGAAAGGAAAATTATTTTTGCAGAATTTAGAATTTCCCAAGAACTTTCTTTTCTCGAATATTGATCCTCTATTCCCATAATAAATCTTCCCATACTTTCCTGAAGTATCAATACCCATCTATTTTATTCCAATGTTATTTATCTCATTTTAATTAATAAAATAAATGAAAAAAAGGAAGGGAAATTATTTCTGAAAAATTTAAAATTTTCCAAGAACTTTCTTTTCTCTAATATTGATCTTCTATCCCCATAATAATTCTTCCCATACTTTCCTGAAGCATCACCACCCTTCCAGTTTATTCCATTCTATTCCAATGTCATTTACCTCATTTTAATCAATTATATTGAATATAATACTGAATTATTTCCGAAAAAAGGAAATAAAAATCGACTAATCATTCGTCATTTATGTTCAGAACCGGAAGGCACTCGAAATTGAATCAACCAGCATCAATGGTCCCCGGAAAACGTGACAGTCAAAGTGACAAAATGAAAAATCAAAGTAACAACAACCTTGAAGGGGAGCGGAGGCAACCATAAAATAAAAGCAGCATGGAATTCTCCCCGATCCACGGTTCATCGAGCCCCTGGCCCGCATTCCCATCACAGGTCCACCTTTTCCCCGTATTCGAACATTAATTTCACCCAGCGAGGCCTCGAAGACACGCAGAGTGAGTGCGCGCTAGGTTATTGGCCAATATCGGGCAGACACGAGGTTCGAGCCGTTCTCGGCTATGCACGACCCCCATTAACCGCCCCATAAACAGATAATCGCGAATTTCCCAGCGATACCGCTCGTCCAATCAGATAAACCCGAAGCAGCCAAGATATGGAATTATTGTGTACGCGTTTCTCGGTGCGCCCGCGCGCGAGTATGCGACAGATTTTGCGACAGTGATGTGTTAGGTTGATGTTTGAAAATTGCGGGGTTGTTCGAGTTATTTCAAGCTGCTTCGTGTGTTGCTGCGTGGTGAGGCATTGGTGCTAGGTTTGGATGCTTTGGAATGAAATTCTTGGTGGGTAGGACATGGATTGTGATTATTTATTGTATTAATATTTAATTATTAATTATTGTTGTCAGTAAGCATTTGTAAAGGAAATTATTTTGATTGAAAATTGGAGTGTGATTGAAATTTTTGTTTTATTTAAAGAGGAAGGTATTTTGGTATATAATGTAATATATAGGAGCCATAAGTATCTCTTCTAAATTGATTATAATAAAATACCAAACATAATTTATTTTTGTATGAAATATCTGTTTATATTTTAAGTTTATTATATATTGTAATGATGAGGAATGAATGTGTGAAAAGAAAGTTAATTTGAGAGAGATATTTATGGTAGGTATTATGGTTCTTTGTTGATTAGTTGTATAGTTGTTAAAAATGGACGTGATTCGTTTTAAGATTTGATATTGTAGAACCATAGTATTCAACGATATAGTGATAATATTTATGGGGATATTATAAATGTTAATTACATGTTAATACCAAATTTACACTAATTAAATGTTCATACCAAACATAATTTATTTTTGTATGAATTATCTGTTTATATTTTAAGTTTATTGTATATTATAGTGATGGAGGATGAATGAGATAAAAGGAGATTATGTTTGGTATTCTATTATGATTAATTTGGGTGAGATATTTATGGCAGGTATTATAGTTCTTCGTTGATTAGTTGTCTAGATGTTCAAAAATGGTCGTGATTCGTTTTAGGATTTGATATTGTAGAACCATAGTATTCAACAATATAGTGATAATATTTATGGGGATATTATAATTCTTAATTAGAATTTCAACAAGTTAGGAAATAAAATGGAGGCTTATCCTTAATATTTGATATATAACACTTGGTGCTGAAATTTCTTATTTATAAGTAGAAGTAATTCAATTGTTAATTACTATTATTTAAAAAATTGCAAATCAGAGAAAAGAACCTTGGGGTAGGAATTAAAATTCACCTTTAGACTGTTTCAAAGCTATTGTGATGAATATCCACAATAGTGTCTTATTTGCTATAAGAAATACTATAAATATTAATTACCATTTCACGAAATTAGAATACGAGTAAAGTAAATTGTAATGTAGCCTGATATTGATAAGAAAACGGTAGCCCATATGTTAAATAGTAAAATTTCATTTTTCGATAAGAATAGTACAAATATTAATTATTATAAAAAAATTTGGTATTTGGATAATGAAAAGTACTAGGGAAATTCTTTAGAGCTAGGTAGCTAGTACTCTGAAACTCTTAGTAACGTATATCGACTCGAGTAAGCTCTGATTTTGGCCAAGAGATATTCGCCGCTAGGAAATTTGTAGTTTAAGTTCTCTGTAACAGTATACTTATCTGTTCCAAGTTAGATAATGGAGTAACGAAATGAACAGATCCCAACTAAATTCTAAGCCACGCCAAGTTGAATTTTTCAACAACCTTCACACGAAGCTCCTATCTTCTGTTTTCGCAATACCGAAATGATACCATTTATTCCTTCAAAATCCAAAAATCAGGTTACTATCTTGAACATAGTACCTAGACACAAATAATATCAATTAATCTCCTTAATTTCGTGAATTTCCTAATTCGATCACTAAATCTAATAATTCTCTGTCACAGTAAAACGAGATTTTCGAAACGAGAAGTTCCATTTCGAAAATAGCAAAATATTTATAATATGCTATGTGAATTTATTTATGCAACGCTGTTATTCAATTTCCTATTTATGTCGCTGAAAGAGAAAATAAATCGCGGAATATCAATACTTATTTAGTATCGACAATGGGGTGGATATAGTTAAAATAACTTGCCCCACAAAAGTTCCAGAATCAAAATATTAATATCGACTCCCGCTAATGAAGTCACATTTCTCATAAAAATAGCTCCTCAGCATCTACAAATAGCCAAACACCTCATTTACTTACTACTCCAGAATTCTATATCAAAAATAATTCCTTCTATCACGGTAAAAGTCAATACCAATTTCTCGAACAAAAATTCTCATTATTGCCTATAACAAAAATAATTCTTTCCAATTTTAATAATAACCATACAAATACCCCATTACCTCTCATAATAAAAGGAATCCCAACAAAAATTCTAAACCCATGTAAATCCACCATTACTCATGATAAAAATAATCCCTCCCAAATTTAATAAAAAGCATCAAAAACTCTAAAACCATATAAATACCTCATTACTCACAATAAAAATAATTCTTCCTAATATTAATAAAAACCAACAAAAATTCTAAAAGAATATAAATACCCCATTACTCCTTGCAATAAAAATAATTCCTTTGACTTTTAACAAAAACCATATAAATACCCCATTACTCACAACAAAAATAATTCCTTCGAATATTAACAAAAAAAAATTCTAAAAAGATATAAATACCCCATTACTCATTGCAATAAAAATAATTCCTTTCACTTTTAACAAAAAGCATATAAATACCGCATTACTCACAATAAAAATAATTCCTTCCAATATTAACAAAAAAAAATTCTAAAAAGATATAAATACCCCATTACTCATTGCAATAAAAATAATTCCTTCGACTTTTAACAAAAACTATATAAATACCACATTATTCACAATAAAAATAATTCCTTCCAATATTAACAAAAAAAAATTCTAAAAAGATATAAATACCCCATTACTCATTGCAATAAAAATAATTCCTTCGAATTTTAACAAAAACCACCATAAATTCCCCCAATAAAAATTTCCCAATAATTTTAATAGAAGACCAAACATCTCCACTTTTGAATCCACGAACACCATAGAAACAACAACCGCGTGTATCATGAAACGCAGCACCACGAAAGCATCCCCGAATCTGAATAGCACGTTCGCAGGAATCGCGCGAAAGGGTGTAAAATCTGGCGCTACTTTCTCTGGCGTGCTCGTCAGCCGTCCAGCGAAGAGACGTGCACGAGACTTTGAAAGGCGGCTGGCCTGATGGAGCGGGCCGCAACGCGCGCCTGGCGACATGCAACGCCGGCCACGCGGTGTCGGAATAAAATTTCCGCGCTGCCTGCGGTATATGACGGGCCGGCGCGAGTGGTTGGTGATCCGAACCTGGCGGCTCTTTGTTTGCCTGCGCTGGCGCGCGCGCGCGCGAGGGTGAGAAAGAGGAGCACTCCGTTAATCATTATCCAAGGGTAAGTCGAGAGGCGAAGGAAGCCTCCTTTGAGGCCGGACCACGGTTGCTCTGCCCGGAATTCCAGGGCCTCGGATTACAATTTGGCGAGTCCAGGGCGAAGGGAGAGTAAAATGGCCGCCGGCGGTAGGGTAGTTTTGCCGGTCGTGGGGTGGCTACGAGGGTGGCTAACTGGGTGGTCGACAAGGACTGGAAGGAGAGAAGCTGTGGAGGTCGGTAAAGGGGATAGCGGTGGCTGAGGACTGGGGCAAAGGGGGCTGATGCTAGCCACAACCCCTTAAGGGTCGAACGAACCCTTGCACTACCACACGGAGTCCAAGAATCCTTCGTCTCTCTCTCTCTCTCTCTACCTTCTCTCTCTTCCAGTTTCTCCACATCTGTGTCTTCCTCTCTTTCCGTTTTCCACCTCGCCACGCTTCTCTGTTGCTACCAGCGTCCCACTCCTGGCCTCTGTCCGTCTCCTTTTATCCGCTTCGCCCCGCGTCCCTCGTTGAACAACCTTTATATCTACAGCCACTATACCTACCACCACGAGCACGTACTACCTACCTATCTACCTATACCTCGGATCTCGCGCGTCTTCACGAGCGAGAGAGGCGGGCGAGCCGTGGCCGGATGGCGAGCGCGGGAGTGCGACAGAGAGGGACGAGCGTGTGTCGGCGGTGGAGGGAGACGGAGCGAGAGCAACGGATAGGTTGCGGAGTGGGAGTGAGACGGCAAGCGCGGTGGAGTGGGGGAGGGAGTACATAGGAGAGAAACACGAAGCAGAGCACAGCAGGGGGGGGGGGGGGGGGGGGCGCACGCGGGCAGGGGTGGAATTTTAGAGCCGGGCTAGCCTTAAAATACACGCCGCGCGAAATACCGGGCGTGAATTAGAGTCCGCGCGTATACACGCCGCTGCGGCGGCGACGAACGAACGGACGAACCTTCGGAATTTTCCCTAGCCGCAAACCTAGTGCTGCCGCCCCCGCGTTTCTCGCGTTTCAGCGCCGGACGCCTGGTCCTCGAACGCAGCCCGCGAACTGAATTCCGACGACGCGACGGACGGGAGATTGTCTGACATTCCGCAGTTCCCTGCCGCGATACGGTTATCGGGTTTTAGGTGGACCTCGCAGTTTCTTTCGGGCTGTGTATCGCGTTACGAGCTTCCTTCCCGTGGTAATAGCTTGTTTAGGTGTTTGCACGGTTTCCTTGTTGTTTTACATCTTTTAACGTTGCGATTTTTGAAACCAGATGAATGTCTATATATTTCTTCATTTTTTCAGATAGATGGATTGAAATAAAAATTTGGGAATTGTATATGATTGAAGGATCAAGGGGTTGGTGATTGGTTCTTTGAATGTTTGGAAGATTGGATTGCTCTTTTAGATGGTTTGAGTGGATTTTTGAGATGTATAAGTAGGATGTGATTATTTTTTAATATTTGTATACTATCTTATTTTTTAAATGGATGCATTGAAATTTTAATTTGGGGGTTGTATATGGTTGAGGGATTCAGGGGGTTGGTAATTGGTTATTGGGTTGTTTGGAAGGTTGGATTGTTCTTTTAGATGGTTTCAGTGGATTTTTGAGATTCATTTTACTAGTAGGATGTAATTATTTTTTAATATTTGTGTATTATTTTATTGTTTAAATGCATGCATTGAAATTTATATTTAAGGATTGTATACAGTTAAGGAATTGAAAGGGTTGTATGATTTTTTGAAAGATTGGATTATTTTTTCAGAGTAGTAGTTTATGAATTTCTATATATATATATATATCTTTATTTTTTGAGATAAATGGATTGAAATAAAAATTCGGTTTTGTATATAGATTGAACGATTGAAGGGGTTGCTGATTGATTGTTTGGGTATGTGCAAGGTTGAATTGGTTTTGCAGATGGTTTGAATGCGTTACTATTAGAATTGTTTTATATTTTTCTATTTCCTTGATATAAGATATTTGAAAGTTAATTTATTGCTTATTGGTGTGTATGTATTTCTAATTCTAGGAAGTCAACGAATATATGAGTAATTGTCTTGTCTCTTAACTTTTCTTGATAAGTGTACGAGTATTTTTTAATTTTTAGATTTGTCATTATTTGTTATTATTACAACGTCACTCACCCTTTTGAAAGTCTTAACACTATACTACTGAAATAATACAAAAATCAAAAATGTAATTCCAAAAATATTTAATTTCTGAAGGTTTCTTGTATGCTATCCTATATTTACATTTTTGAAAGAAATTAATTGAACCTTTTGTTTAATTATTAGGTAAAAATAATTAATTATCTGTTGGTAATATGTAATTAATTAATTTTTCTTAATTTTGCACAATTATTCTCCATCTTTCTATTAAAATTTTGAATTTTCTTTCATTCTATCTATCTATCTGTTATAACAAATTTCATAATGTTAAATTCAGCTTCCACGATTCTAAAATTATTCTAAATTAATACTTTGAGAAAATTCTAAATTAATACTCTGAGAAAACAATTTATCAAAAATATTTTTCTGCATCCGTTATTGAGTTTTTCTGTTGAAATTTGATAAAACTCGTACGACGAAGACTGTTATTGTCCATTCCAGGATGTCCTTGTTTAAATGATTTCATTGGGATGCACGTTATTTAACAGTTTTAATTAGAGTGATGCTACTTCGAATGGACCTTCTGCGCGGCTTTATTCCCCAGGATTATCCGGCGATGTTCCTCCAGCAACGAGTTAAAGATTTCATGTTTCTGAGATATTAATTCACCCAGTTATACGTTCTTCATTCTTTCATCGTGATGAATAAGAACGATACCGTTGGACCGCTGTTTCCTCGCGGGATGGTCTGTAATTCCGATGAGGATGTGGAAATCGCGGTGACTATTAAAAGGCAATAAACGTACTCCGTGGAAATGTATTAAACATTGGAAAATGTCAGCGTAGGTTCGGAAAGTTCAAGGAAGATGGTTTAAGGTTTAAAGTGAAAGGTTCATCGGATACGAAATGCCGAACTTATGTCAATTCTCAAAGCGATGAAAGATGAGAATCGGTTTTCGAGATCGAGAATGTTAAAAGGCCGCACAGTATTTTTCTTTCTTAACGAAATAGCGCGATTTTTGCATCCAAGATGGCCTTTAGGTTTGCTAATTATCGTTCGAAATATTTCTGGTAATTTTTTCCAATTTTATCAATTTTAATTTTGGAAAAATGTTTCGAATTTTATGGAGATCAATATAAGATGCCAATTGTAAATCAGTGTATTCAAAATGATCTTTAGCTTGCTAATTATCGTTCAAAATATTCCTGGTAATTTTTTCTATTTTTATTATTTTTAATTTTGAAAAAGTGTATTGAATTTTATGGATTATGAAGATCAGTATAAAGTGTCAATTGTAAATTAGTTATTTCTTTTCCTTTTTGTAAATTATCAAAATTTTTATAACAAATGTGGAACCAAATTTGAAGTACTTCTATTTCTTTTTTTTTGTTTCTTATTATTTTTAATTTTGGAAAAATTTCTAAAATTTTATAGAGATAAGTGTAAGATGTCAAATATAAATTAGTTATGTTTTTCGTAAATTATCGAAGCTTTTATACCAAAAGTGGAACCAAATTTGAGGTATTCGTAAAGATTTCTTCTTTTTCGTCATTTTTAATTTCGATAATTTGTTTCGGATGTCACGAAGATAGATACGAGACGATGAAAATATCGAGATTTTCGACGTAGTAAATTTCAATACAGTTGTAATTTCTTTTTCCCGTTGATTACGGGAATTTTTATACTTGTACCGTCATTAGTCGCGTCTAGAATGTCCACGAATAAGTGAGCGTAACTGAAAGTGGAAAGTAAAGGAACTCCAGAGACAAATGCAAATGCGTGCCTTGAAACGGCCAAACTCGGAGAAAAACTTAAGAGTAATTGCTCGGCGATGCTACAAACATCGATTAAACGAATGATCCGTTCGCCGTTTTAATTATTGCAAATTTTATTTAAACTGCAGCTATTAGCATGCTAATATAAGACACATACATAATACAGTAAGAAATTGAATGTTAAGTAAACCGTTTAAAATACAGATCTATAATTCTTACAAATTAAAAGAACCAAATAATTATTTAAATCGACAAATGAATAATTAATTCGCCCTTTGAATTATTATAAACTCTATTTTAAAATTGGTGTTACCAACATGCAAAATATAGATTGCAAAATACGAGATAATATTTATTGAACTGTTCAAAATAAAAATAAATATTTTCTATAAATCACAAAAATTGGAAAATTAATTTTAGGTCATAAGAAATTTCTTTTTAACATGGAATCATTATCAAACTAATATATTCTATAATATTATGAGAAATTGGAGAATAAAATATGAGTTAACATTCATTAGACTATCTGAGATCAAAATTGTTTTTTAAAAATTAAACAAATTTTTAAATTTTCTGCGTTCATTAACCAAACAACTTACTGTGTTAATTATATCAAATTTTATTAAAAATCGGATCATTGATATTACGATATAACATCTAATATAATAAAGTCAGAAATATCAATGACAAAATATAAATTAAAAATTCGAAGAATTGATTAATTACCTATATCGACATATAAATAATTAATTCGCCCCTGTAATTATTATAAATTTCCTTTTGAAATTGGAATCATTAAAAAGAGTAATTAATTAATTAATTATTACGATATAACATCTAATATAATAAAATCAAAAATATCAATGACAAAATATAAATTAAAAATTCGAATAATTGAGTAATTACCTATATCGACAAATAGATAATTAATTTGCCCTTTAAATTAATATAAATTTCAATTTTGAAATTGGAGTTATGCAAAACATAAAAAATAATTAAACTATCCAAAATAAAAACATATACTCCCTAAAACTGAACCAAATCTGTAAATCTCCTTAAACCTATAATCATTGAAAAATTGATATACAATATATAATCCGATGAAAAATTGAAACATTTATTAACTACCCAAAATAAAAACATATACTCCGTAAAACTGAACCAAATCTCTAAATCTCCTCAAACCTATAATCATTGACAAATTGATATACAACATAACTCGACGAAAATTTGAAAATTTATTATACTATCCAAAATACAAACATACGTTTCTTCAAAATCAAACAAATCTATAACTCACTACACATTTATTAACCAAACGATCTACAGTCTCAGTTCATTTTGAAATATCATTAAAAATCAAATCATCGATATCCCCATATACCAAAAACGAAATAAAAATTAAAAAATTCGAAAAAATCGGAGAATCTCTCCTCCAATACATTCGACGAAAATTCCCTAGATCATCATTCCCGATATCCATCGAACTCTCATTTTCTTGCTCTCAGCCCGTGCACCTAGATTTCAGTCTCCAATCAACTCGAGCAATTACCATTCAGCCAGCCAGCCACGCAAAGCTCCAACAATGCTTTCTCCTCCGTGACACCTAATTACACGAATCTGCCGTTGCTCCGTGGAAAATGCCCGAAAAAAAGCATGCTCTAGTACCGCATGCGTTTCACTCACCCTGGTCCTCTGCGATCAACAACCATCGTCATCTCGCACGCGATTGGCGAAGGCCGATCTCCACGCAGACGAACCCGAGGACGTACGTACACGCGGAGATATATTTTTTCCTCCCTTGCTGTCTCGCGGTGCAAGTCGACGACGATACCGCACGGATTTAACTAATAAGAGCAATTAGCGCCAGGGGTAGTAACTAGAGGTGGTTTGCCCGCCATGGCATGTCTCTCGCCTGGCGGTCGCCTCGGTCAATACCCACCGGACAAGATGGCCGACGCCCACTCCAACACAAACTCAAAGTTACATACATTTATGTACTCAAATGTATAACCCACCCCCTCCGGACGGAGTTGCCTTTCTCCTTCCGCCGGCTTCAACCCTCCCTGGTCTCGCCATCCACTCGGCTACACGGACACCGAACTTCATCATTATTATCTCGCTGGCCCGGTATCCAGCTTCCCGGAGTGCGTGAATTTTCCAGAACCCACTCGGACCCCACGACTCCCGTTCTCCCAGCTACCTGGCCCCGATCACGGGCATTAATACTGCAACCACCGATCTTTAATTACCTAACATAGCGAGCATAGATCATGGTAATTTTAGTGGTGCCACGAAGGTGAGTGGATATATTGATTTAAGTTCTATTTCAATGTGGGTCGACGTTGGATTCTTTAAAAGGAGGCATATGTTTTTATCATAGTAATTGCGAGAAGGAAAATTTTGGGGACTGTGGGTTTTGATTGGATTGCTTGTCACGGTGTTAAGGGGGATGCAGAATGCTGAAAATGTGACTATTTTGGGGAAATTTTAGGGGGGGAATTATTTACTCTATTGCTTCGAAAATTGGATGTCATTAAGTATTTAGAAAATTTTTTGTTCATATTTTAAGGAAGGTTATGTCTTGATACCGAAATTTTGCTGAGTTTCTATGAACGTAGTTTGTAGATGAACTTTTAGAAATATCGGAAAATTGGAAATTGGTAGAATGAGGCCATTTTGAAGGGAAGTCGATGTTTTCGCACAAATTTAAATTATTAAAATTAAAAAATTATTTGAATTATTTATTTCGCTTATTTTATAGGTTCATCTACAAGTACATATGTTCTAATATATACACCCTAAATTTTGAGTGAATTGGTAACCTAGTTTGTGAAATATCTTTCCCGCCAACTTGAAAAAGTGTGCGAAGACGACACGCGCTCGCATACTTGCACGCTATAAATTATGAGAACCTTAATATTTCGAGGATTACATTCTAAATTTGGAAATATATTCTAGAAACGTTGCACTAGTAATTAAAACAATAAATTTATCAACTACAAATCATCATTTCGATCATTTGGACAAGCATTTTAATGAAAAATGTCCATTACAAAACGGTTCGTATAGTAATTAAATAATTAAAATTATTATTTTATCAGGAAATATTTCTTCTCAATTTTTTCCTCCCTTTCTAAAGTGAAATTAGTTGAAACTAACCTAATCTGACCTTCTGGCCCCATTCTCGAATTATTTCATTTCCGAGTCATTCTCGTCAACCTAACCTCACTTTTTAATTTTCAAAGAGTTCAGTGATATTTTTATATCATTTATCTTCTTATTTTTAATATAAATTTATATCTTTTGTTTCTCATAGAATTAGAAACTTTCATTCACGTATGCTTGACAGATTCACAGTTGGAAGATTATTCGATATATGTCGATTGTGGCGCGATCGTATATAGAGACGCGTCGCGACGGAGATATGAGGTCGTTGGCGCTAGTTGCAAGTTTTATCGCTTTATTCCGGCTGCTGGTGATCCGAGCAAATTTGGAAATGTGTTCGATCGGTGGATTGGACGAGGAGCGTTTTAACGTTAGATGGCGGGTTAAATTTTTAGACGAGGTGGTAAATATATAATGGTGGTGGTTGATAGCTAGAGGATGCGGTCTATATCTCTATGGGGTATGAAGTGTCTTTTATTCAGGAATCGAATGGATTCATCGGTGAAAGATTGAACAGGGAGTTTGGGGTATAATTGAGATTAATTGACCTGGTATCGGGGAAAGGAATCCGCGAATGTTACCTGGTGGACGTCTTGAAGGAAGATGAAGGCTTTATGTCGCACGACCAATTCGGAGAATCGAGCTGTATTTTTCGCAGCGTTGTAACCATGGATAATTGATTTGCCACCGATAATATCCCGCTCCTTCTGGCTTTATTTTCGTCACGTAATAAGATAATCGAATTGATGTCTTTTGTACCTGTCTTTATTACAACTTTTATCTGAAAACGTAACTATGAAAATTACTTTAGGAATTATTTTTGTGAAATTATTTTCTATTGTTTGATACTGTTTTTCAAATATTTTACAACGTAACTATTGACATTGACATATTTTGGGATATAAAGGTAATAACAAATGTAAATTTTCTTCCATTTTGGAATTATTTTTATATTAATATTAATTTATATTAATAACAGTAAATTATAAAATATAAAAGCAACGATAAATGATCATGTTCTATATACATACATCTTCCATACTAAAATTTAACATGACTACTAACAGCAGCAAACTATAAAACATAAAAGTTTTAAATAAATTAATTTTTACCTCGTATTAAATTATTTTCTATTAATAATAGTAAATTATAAAATATAAAAGCAATGATAAATGACCATGTTCTATATATATACATCTTCCACACTAAAATTTGACATGATCACTAACAGTAACAAATTATAAAATATAAAAGTTTTAAATAAATTAATTTTTACCTCGTATTAAATTATTTTCTATTAATAATAGTAACATAAAAAATATAAATAGCAATGATAAATGAACATATTCTATGTACATTCTCCATATTAAAATTTAACATGACCACTAACGGCAGTATTTTAAATAAATTTATATTTACCTCGTATTAAATTATTTTGTATTAATAATAGTAAAATAAATAATATGAAAGCAATGATAAATAAACACGTTAAATTTTCTACTGTTCTATTTTGAATATATTTTTTAATAATAATTTAAGAACCAGAAATAAAATGTTCCATTATTTTCTATCGTCATTTCTATATTAAAATTTAACCACTGACAATAATTATTGCGATATGAATTATTTATAATAATTTAAATTATAATAATATAAAACCAGAAATAAAATGTTCTATTACTTCCCACCGTCATTTCTATATTAAAATTTAACCACTAACAATAATAATTGTTATATGAATTATTTACAATTATTTTTACCCGATACCTAGTACCTCAAAAGATAACCACACACAAGATCACTGACTAACATTTCCAAATAAATATATTAAATTTCCTACAACCAACATATCACCCTATAACCCCCTTTACACTAACCTAACCTAACATCCCCACGATAATTACTCAAAATAATTAATAAGCAAACTACAAAACTCCCAATCGATACCCCGTCCCAATCGCAAGACTTCATCAGCACCTAGACCTAACCTCACCCAATCACAAGACCTCAGCCCCCACACCTAACCTCACATCCGTCAATCGTGAAGTCGCAGCAAAAACGTTTCCCAAAAAGAGAAATTCACGCACGAAGCATCAAAACGGTTAAGAAAATCTCAGTATTCGAAGCTGCGTGAAATTTTAACGAACATCCATCCAGCTGCACGCAGTTCGTTAGGCCCGGCATCCCTAAAGGGACAAGCCGGCCAGGCACGTCGCAGCAGTGCTCTATTGGTCACTAGAAAGGGGTGGTAAGCCCACGCGTGCGATTGGTCAAAGCCACCCTTGTAGCAGGCGAATACTGACCCTTCGGGGGTGGGTTTCACTCCCTTGAAAAATATCGCCAATCTTTCGCACCCCTTGCAAACGACCGGAACCCGGTGGACCCACACACATGGCCAGTTTAGAGGTCTCTCCTGATTCGTTTCTCCCTTTCAACCCTCCCCTTCAGTCATCTTCCTCCTCGCCCCTCTGAACACCGTCCTCCCTCATAGTCACTGGTCCAAAGGAAAACGCGGAACCGCGATAAGAGCAGCGAATCGCAGAGGCCGCAGATTGGAAAATCGAAGATCGAAGCGAAGGTGGCCCGGTGCAAAGAGACGTCCCGGTAATTGATTTAGGAGTATCCATCTAATTAGGCGGACGTTGCAAAGGGCGAGGAGATCAAGAGCTCCGACAATACTTTCCCGGTTCTTTATCGGGAAACGGAGAAGGACGGCTGCAGGTATCGGCAATAATGAGATTGAAATTAATTCCACGCCGACGAGATATTCGACGATAAGATAATTCGACAAATTTGCCCAACTAAGCCACGGATTTTCGTTCCTCGTTATTCCACAGTATTACCCGGTGCTCGTATTTTTTCCTCCGGTTTCCTCTATTTCCTTTCCTTCTAATAGGATTTTAAACAGGTTTTACTTACAAACCACAACAGTTTTACTGGATATCTATTTTACTTATATCGGTACACACGATATTTCTCACGTTAGATGTTGTTCAGAATTATTGGGTTGGCAACTAAGTGATTGCGGATTTTGTCAATAGACGGCTTTTGCACATTCCTTTGTTTTGTCAACGTGTTCAGGGCACCTAACTTATATTGTTTTCTTGTTGTTTCGACTTCCGCCTTCAATTTAGAAGTATAACATTTCGACGACATTTTTATTGAAATTAATAAATATACTAAATAAAATAATACAATGATAATATAAAATAATATATAAAATATAAATATAAAATAATAAATATAATACAGGTAACCCTCCTATAACACGGTGGATAGGTTCCCAGAAAATGTCGTGTTGTGTGAAACCGTGTTGTATGAGACCTAGAACCATTACAAAAAGAGGGGTTACGTTCCGAAAATGTACTAAAATCAAATTTTTGTTTAATTCTAAACAACTTAATTTTTATTAAAAATATAAATGTATGTACAATACGGAACAAAAATATTATTTTAATTTAATGCAACTTTAATTTAATAAATTTCTTCGTCGTCACTGCTCATGTAGGAGTACAGTGTTGTACAAAGATTTTTGCAATTTTCTTATTATGTTAGAGCGAAACCGTGTTAAAGAGTGACGTGTTGTAGGAGGGTTCCCGCAATTTATGAATCGTGTTATAGCGAAATCGTGTTATAGGACGCCGTGTTGTAGGAGGGCTACCTGTACTCGTGTTTCCTGACACTTTTTTCCTTTTCAGGTGATCCCAGATGCTCCTGGCCGTGGGACGAGCCTCGAAGAAGGAAGCAGGGTGTGTCTGTGCTTGAATGTCTCGGTGTTCGCCTTTCGTTCGCCGTGAAGACAAACGAGCAGCGTTTAATCTTTTAACCGGGGAACGAGACAGCGGCGCGAACGCAGCCGAACTAATCCAGCGCAATTGTTTTCGTCCATGTTGACTGCTTATCTGGCTTAACAGCCGACTAATTCCGCGATCTAACAAACTTCGAGGCCCGTGCTGCCTCCTCCAAGGGTAGTTAACCCCCGGTTCCAGTCGGTTTTTCAACCACCGTCGCAGCCGACTACGCGCAAGTGAATACCGGACATTAAGATACACGGCGAACAACGCAGTCGCTTAAATGGCCGCGAGATCATACGTGTCTACGGCGAGATAGCGAAATGGCGGCCGTTTAAACGGATATAAACGCGTTTTCGCGAGAGAGGGCGAGATGGCTGAGCGGTGATTACGTTTGATTTCAGGGATTAACGAGGTTGACGAAATTGGATTGTCAGATGCTAGTGGGAATTTTGGAAAAGGAAATATTTCGAGGGACTGCGAGAATTCGGGACAGGAAATTTTGTTGCCTTCGTTAGTAAGCGCACGGAAATTTATTGTCAAAATTTACTGTATAATAAAGTTATTTTGGAATTTATGCTGTTCAAATTTCCCAATCCTAATAGTAAAATTAAATATAATAATATAATATATAACACATTCATTAGCCTACTGTTCTTGTTACTAATAACTGATAGAGACGGCACCACGTGACACAACATAACCTAAAAAGGCGGTAGGTGCAAACGTAATACCCAACAAAAGAGACTGAAAATGATACAGGATTATTAACACCAAACGTGACGATTTGAAAATTATTTTGGAATTCATATTATTCAAATTTGCCAATTCTAATAATAAAATTAATATAATAGAAGTGGTAATGAACTTAGTGTTTTAATATCCAATATACTACACGTTTATTTGCCTACTGTTCTTGTCACTGATGACTGATAGACTCGACATCACGTGATACAACATAACCTAAAATGGCGGTAGGTGCAAACGTAATACCCAACAAAAGAGACTGAAAATGATACAGGATTATTAACACCAAACGTGACGATTTGAAAATTATTTTGGAATTTATACTATTCAAATTTCCCAATCCTAATAATAAAATTAATATAATAGAAGTGTTAATAAACTTAGTGTTTTAATATGCAATATACGACACGTTCATTAGCCTACTGTTCTTGTCACTGATGACTGATAGACACGACACCACGTGACACAACATAACCTAAAATGGCGGTAGACGCAAACGTAATACCCAACAAAAGAGACTGAAAATGATACAGGATTATTATACTAAACGCACCAAGCCGGGTCAAATGACCCTTTTCAAAATTTACTTTATAATCGTACTATAGTATTTTATTAATAGTTAACAGTGGGCTGGTTACCTTGGAGTAATTAATATATTTTATTATTGTACTTGAGGCACACAGATCTTTACACAATATATTCTCTCTCTTGACATGTGATCGAATATAGACTGACTCACTTGCTATAACGTAGTTTATACTTCTTATATCTAGGAACTCGCTGACTATACCACATAACAACAAAAAACATGTATTTACACAAATAGGAGGAAGATGTCGCGATTGTATATAAATCCAACACCTTAAGCATTGTGCTAGATTTTATGAAAAGAAAAGCAGTAAATTAATAATAAATAATAATAATAATAATAAATTAACGTATCAAGGGTACCAAGGGTACCAACATACCTAAACGTACCAAGCGGGATCAAATGACCCTTTTCAAAATATACGTTATAATTGTACATTTATTGTTACTCTTTTCTCTTAACTTATTTTCAACGAATTTCGCAATTTTGTATGCCTGACATGATTCCAAGATATGATGTCATGTTCCGGAAATTCTAGCGAATGAAATTGTCAGTCTTTATATGAATATTACATGCAGTATACATAGTCGACTCACTGCAGGAGATTATAGTGATCCTATTTATCTTATTTCGTCTTCTTTTTAATTTACATAATACTTCGACAGATATTGCCCACTCGTTATTTTCAAAATCCAAAGGGGAGATTGAAAATTTACAAGAGATAGGACATATCTTAAACTTTGTGCATAGCTCTTAGCTTGGTATCGTTTTCCAAAAATTATTTTTTTGGAAAACGATACCAATTACCAGGTCTCACCACGTGGAGGTGGCTACCCATCGAGACCCAGACATGCGCCCTAGTGGCGCAGCCTACTGGTGCTATCTGTATCAAAGATACGCTAATCTAATTTGGAGCGAATTAAATTAAAGTGACTCTACTGACACTTTATTAAATTTCGTGTCTTACAAAAGGGACTTCGATTCGGTATACTAAAACTCTACTGTCGCGACGCTAAGAAATTTTATTTCAAGACTCTAATATTTCCAAGTTCCCGTAAAAATAGGGAACGAAATATGAAAAACGCGAGCAAATGAAAAATCGCGACGCGCCCGAACGAGTTCGCGATTATTCGAAAGACCGACTAGCCTACGAGACGTACTCTCGTGTACAAGACAACTTCGTGCCTCGGCACCCTCCCGATCGGGCCTAGTCCAAGTCCAGTCACTGCCATACTCGCCAAGACTTACACTTGGACCAAGGATAGTCCCCGAACCAATGAAACACCCAGAGTCGATGCGAGGGTCCAGCGGGGCCTTGCAAGCCAGACAGACACTTCGCATCCCTGCCACACGGGGTAGAACTTAATCATCCCTGTGGTCTAACCGTAGACACTATGCCCGTCCGACTGCAGGCCCATGCCCTAGTCGCGTACGACCAGGGTGCTGGACCCCCGCATCGAGTCCAGAAGAAACAGTGACCCGAGGTCCACCCTGGAACTCGATGCTTGACGAGATTGACAGTGGCTGGAAATGAGTGTCGGAGACGAGTCGTTAGGATGACTTACGAAGCACGATAGTGTCAAGTACACGAGAGTACGTCGCGCAGGCTAGTCGGTACTTAAGAACGATCGAGATTATCGCGAGAACGATTACGTTCTATTTTGTAAACGAGTGGGACACGGATAGGAAAATATAAAATGTATATATTCGCTCCAAGTTAGGTAGCTTACCTCTGTACGGATAGCACGCACATGGTACTTAGTCTAGGTATCTATCTTAGGTCTACTTAGGTCTAAATGTACGCATCCCGCGTCGTTCATTGTGTGTCCCAAATGAAGTCTCGAGGAAACTTGAGAATATCGAGAAACCTAAAAGCTAAAACAGAATATATTATTGTTAATAAACCTGAAAGGAAACGGATTAGTACGAGGAAACGAGAAAGAAGCGGAACGAGTATGAACCATGAAGGTAAACCAAATGTAAAGAGCGACCCAACGATGAGACATAAACGAAACAACGATGAAACATTCGAATATTATACGAAATATTCGAATGTTGGAATAAAGATAAATAGAAATGAAATAATAAAATCTGAAGCAGAAAAAGAATTAAAACCTGAAATAAAACGGATTAGTAAATGGAAACAAAAAAGAAGTCGAAAGATCAACCCAACGATGAGATATAAACGAAACAACGACAAAACATTCGAATATTATACGAAATACTCGAATGTTCAAATAAAGATAAATAGAAACGAAAAAATAATCTCTGAAATAAAAGAAAAATAATTAAAACCTGGAAAAATAAAAAATAATTAAAATCTGAAAGAAAAAGATAATTAATAGCTGAAAATAAAAAAAATGATTAGTAAATGGTTTAAGGGGTGGGGGTGGGTGGGGTAGCCAACCCCACCTCACTTCGGACCCACCCCCGCTCCCGCACACGGAAAAATTTAGATGTTACACTCGCGAGGCCAAACCGGCAAATGACTTGAACAGCGCAGCGGCGTCCCTTATATAGCCTCCGATCGGCCGATTCCCCCACCCCGATCGAAAATTTTAGAAATTCGCGGATTTTATTAATTATTAATTTTCCGCTCTCGTAGCTAATAATTTATTAATTTTTTCACTGTTACTATAAATTTGCATTGTGCACAATCTCTTATTAACAATATTAATTTGTTATCAACAATCGGTGTAATAATTTATCAACTTTTTACAAAATTTTTGCAAATTGTAGACACATTTTAATACAAGTTTGTTGTAAATTCAAGTATTAGCCAATAATTTATTGTTTTTCATTTTTATTATTATTTTACATTGCGATCAATTTGTTATTAACAATGTATGTCATAATTTATAAACTTTTTGTAAATTATTCGTACATTTTAAAATAATTACGTTGTTAATTGAAGTAATAACGAATAATTTATTAATTTTTTCACTGTTATTGTAAATTTGCACTGTGAACAATTTGTTATTAACAATAAATTTGATAATTTATGCATGTTTTATATACTGACACTACTAAAATGTATTTCTATGATACGTATATGTACTTGCCCTATATTTTTGTCTAAAATAAAATTATTGCACGAAAAATCAGCAACTTTAGAAGATTCCAAAATCAGGTTGATCGATTCAATTAAATATTCAATTAATCGTCTACATATAGGATACTGAAAAATTGAATTAATACGATTTTCACATTAATAATATTCATCAAGAATATTTAGTTAGGATGAGTTATAAAATCACGAGAGTAGAATTGATCCAGTAATAAAAGTCTAGTATCTAATTTAATTTATTATGCATATTTTTCAGCAAGAAGCATAGTCATTTGATTTAAATAAATTTTGAAATAAGAATTGGAGCTGGATTCGAATAATTAGTAAGAAAATTAATTATACATATACTGGGTGTCGAAAAATAAATCCGTGAGACTTTGAAATTTAATAATACTCAGCAAAAGGAGTAAAGGAGTTTTAATTAACACACTTCTTAAAATAAAACTGGTATAATATGTAATTTCACATTTAAGAATTACAAGAATATGTGCGAAGAAATTTTCTCTCAAATTTCTTATTTCAGAAAATTAATACATTCCAAAATTAGTTTATTTATTTATATTGATTGCATTTCGGCAAGACGCATTTAAGTTGTTAAAATAGACATCGATTTTGGGTTCTACGTTTAAAACTTGTACTATAACACTCTGTAAATTGTGTATATATTATATAAGAAATTAATTATACGTGTAAATCGAGGACTGAATTTGGCACAGTTTGTGCAGCTAAAATAAAATATATAGAATTTTAATAATTTATTTACTGTAACCTTTCACTGCAGACAGAATTCTCTGTTATAAATACATTTATAAAAGGCACTATTGCATGATATATTTATTTATAACCGTCCTTCTTTCTTGTGCGAAGTTCAATATTAGCTTAATTAAATGGATATTGAAACTCCTATTCCTGTATCCAACATCTATATCAAATAATATTCCCAATCCCACAATTTTTAGATAAATTTTATCAAAAGAATTTGTCCCCGATTTAATTTCCCATTAATCTATTTAATATTAATATTAATATTAATTTCGCCATATAATACTACTCTATACATAAAACAAATATATGCATAAAATTTATATCTAAATTTCCTAAGTTGAAAAATTTTTTAAAATTAGTGTTACATAAGAAACACTTTAAAAAGCTTCAAAATTTTAATTTAAGAAAATATTGAAATATAGAAATATAAAATTTAGGGTTTATAAAATTAATATTGAGAAGAAAAAATTAAAAAAAAGTCGAAATAAATAAATATACAATTTACATATAATTATATCAATATTTTTCTATGCACGGTGTTCCTTTTCTATGCAGAGACCATAAGCAACCCCCGGAACGGCTATCGAGGGGAGGAAATTTTGTAGGGCACTGTACCACCTATTAGTAGGCAACCGTGTGTTACACCGTCGTAGCCGGAGTTCAGGTAACTCAGGTGCGTGACGTGTAGCGAAAAAGGACGATCCACGGATCGATGCTCGAAGTTCACGAGTATTTTCGAAATGACTCGCAACGAAATGATAACATCCCGTTAACAACGTGGCCGGAATTTTGCGTGAACTAGATTGTTCGAGGGCGATAACCGATAGTTTAATTTTAACGCGAATTCGACGGGGCTAAGTTCGGCACGCGCAATTAATGGTTACATTCGTTACCGCGAGCCGATATAATTCGCGTAACAATCGTAAGACAGTGTTACATTGGTGTTCGCGTGAATTTCTAACGTCACGTACGTTTACTCGTATTTTAATAACGTCTCTAACTATTTTATCGAAGCAAGCGATTTTCAGTGATTATTTTTTAAAAGTAAAAATTAATATTCTATTTTAATTGCAAAAATAATTTTTAATTGTGTAATATTAAGTACAGTTATTATAGGAAAGGGTGCTAATATTGTATCATTATAACGAATCTTTTAAGTATGGTGTAAAGATGTATTTCAGTTTAACAATGAATTAATTAAAACAGTTTTTGAAAATTTTAATCAATTCTGAAATCAACAATTGAAAATAGAAATTTTGAAATTAAATATTAATTGTTTATACATTTATTCGAATATAATTATATATAATGATATTTTTAGTTATATAATATAGAAATTAATTGGAAATATGTGTACAGTTATGACAGAAAAAAAGAAATATTGGAGTTCGTAATTTTTATTAATTTTACAATTTCAGCATTGAAATACATTTTTATCGACTGAGAAATTAATTAGAATAGTTATTGAAAATTCTAAATAAAAGAAACAATAATCCATTAGGCCCCTGGCGAAGGCCACCAACGCTAACATAACCTAATTCCAATCAAAATTACCACAAATAAGATCTTCTGGTAGCCTCATGAGAACCACAAAATTTTCCAGAATTTTCAAATGAAATTAACCTAACCTAATCCCAATCAAAATTACAACAAACTAAGCCTGATATCTTTATAAAAGTTCAAAAAATGTTCAAAATTTGTAAAAGAACACTAATTCAATATTATCCTAATTAAAATTGTCACAAATATAATCTTCTGATATGCTCACAAGAAGCACAAAATTTACCAGCATTTCTAAAAGAAATTAACCCAATCTAACCCCAATAAAAATTGTCACAAACAAAGCCTGATATCTTCATAAAAATCTAAAAAACTTCGAAAATTTGTAAAAGAGCACTTACTCAATCTAATCCTAATCAAAATTGTCATAAATAAAACCTTGTCATACTCTCACAAGAATCTCAAAATTTTCCACAATTTATAGAACACAAACCTAACCTGATTCTAATAAAATTGTCAGAAACAAAGCCTGATAAACAAACCAATTTTCACAAGCAAAGCCATCATAAAAATCTAAAAAATTTCCAAAATTTATAAAAGTACACATAACCTCATCCTAATTAAAATTATCACAAATATAATCTTCTGATACCCTCACGAGAACTTCCATATTTTCCAGAATTTCTACAAGAACACTAACCTAACCTGATTCCAATAAAATCGTCACAAACAAAATCTTCCAATACTCTCAGAAGAATTTCAAAAATTACCAAAATTTCCAAAACAACACAAACGGAATAAAATATCACGAATAAAACCTTCTAATACCCTGACAAAAGCTTCGAAATTCTTCAAAAATTCCAAAAGAAGCGCCTAGAAAAGGAAAAAAAAAAGAAAAAATTCCGAAACCAGTGCTTATTTTCCCGCTCGATGGTCGAAGTATCTCGACAAAGCGGAAGTGGAGCCACCCCTCGACCCGTGGAACGCGTGCACAGTCGAAATTCGGAAAATTCGGGGGAAACTAGACGGAAGCGGGTAGAGCTGGTCGGAATAGTTAGCGAATCGTCGCAATAAAAATGGAAAAAACGGGTGGAGAATTATACCCATCCTCCACCCCCACCCCCTCCCCTCGCCCCTTTCTTCCCTCCTTTTTTTATCATCCCGACTGCCGGTGGCCGCGCGCTGTTTTCCACGCTCGCGACGGCGGATAGGAACGAAACGACGCCGGAAACGGGGCGCGGAGGGGTGGCGGAGGATCGAGCGTTTGACATATTTTGTCCGGAAAACCGACAGATCAGGGACGATAGCGGCGTACGAGAAAGGGTTGGGGATCCAGCACGGGGCACCTCTGCTTCTGACGTGGAGATTAGTGTCCGCCATTGTGGTGACGTCACCATAGTTAACACGCATTCAAACGAGCGTGCAGATTACCAGCATTTCTAAAAGAAATTAACCCAATCTAACCCCAATAAAAATTGTCACAAACAAAGCCTGATATCTTCATAAAAATCTAAAAAACTTCGAAAATTTGTAAAAGAGCACTTACTCAATCTAATCCTAATCAAAATTGTCATAAATAAAACCTTGTCATACTCTCACAAGAATCTCAAAATTTTCCACAATTTATAGAACACAAACCTAACCTGATTCTAATAAAATTGTCAGAAACAAAGCCTGATAAACAAACCAATTTTCACAAGCAAAGCCATCATAAAAATCTAAAAAATTTCCAAAATTTATAAAAGTACACATAACCTCATCCTAATTAAAATTATCACAAATATAATCTTCTGATACCCTCACGAGAACTTCCATATTTTCCAGAATTTCTACAAGAACACTAACCTAACCTGATTCCAATAAAATCGTCACAAACAAAATCTTCCAATACTCTCAGAAGAATTTCAAAAATTACCAAAATTTCCAAAACAACACAAACGGAATAAAATATCACGAATAAAACCTTCTAATACCCTGACAAAAGCTTCGAAATTCTTCAAAAATTCCAAAAGAAGCGCCTAGAAAAGGAAAAAAAAAAGAAAAAATTCCGAAACCAGTGCTTATTTTCCCGCTCGATGGTCGAAGTATCTCGACAAAGCGGAAGTGGAGCCACCCCTCGACCCGTGGAACGCGTGCACAGTCGAAATTCGGAAAATTCGGGGGAAACTAGACGGAAGCGGGTAGAGCTGGTCGGAATAGTTAGCGAATCGTCGCAATAAAAATGGAAAAAACGGGTGGAGAATTATACCCATCCTCCACCCCCACCCCCTCCCCTCGCCCCTTTCTTCCCTCCTTTTTTTATCATCCCGACTGCCGGTGGCCGCGCGCTGTTTTCCACGCTCGCGACGGCGGATAGGAACGAAACGACGCCGGAAACGGGGCGCGGAGGGGTGGCGGAGGATCGAGCGTTTGACATATTTTGTCCGGAAAACCGACAGATCAGGGACGATAGCGGCGTACGAGAAAGGGTTGGGGATCCAGCACGGGGCACCTCTGCTTCTGACGTGGAGATTAGTGTCCGCCATTGTGGTGACGTCACCATAGTTAACACGCATTCAAACGAGCGTGCAGTCTGGCGAAACTATTGACCAACGTCTCTCCACCTGGCTCATCCTCCTCGCATACTCCTCGCGCGATTTTTCCAGACGACCCAGCAAATTCTGACACCGAGATGTCTGCAAAGGGGACTGTCCGATCGAAGTGGGTCCGGATGGACAGCGGGGGTGGGGATGATCTATAGCCGAAGTAGAGGCACGTTGAATCCCGTGGCAGAAGTCGGTACCGGTTGACAGATGAATGTGCCCCGGGGAACAATGGCGGCGACCAAAAATTAACGGCATTGTCTTAACTTCGAATTCGCATGGCGGCTGGTGTTTGCTCGCGCCGCAGTCGATTACCGCGAAACAGAGGCCGGGCGAACGCATTCAGAAGAGAGCTTCCCGGGCTTTCGATTACGCGCCGACGACGAGCACGGCTACGACGGATTGTCCCTGGCGTTACTGCCGGATTTCGAACTTTATGACGTGTAATTTTGGCTTTCACGTCCTCCGAGATGTACGACCGGCTGGCTACAGCCCCGCGTTTATGGGCCACCCCCTTGTTCCCGTGGTGGAAAAATCGCGGAAGCTGCCGGGACGGTAGGTGGAGAGTTGGTGGATGATTTCGATCGAATGGGATTTTTACGTGGTTCTCCTAGGGACTTTTTAGTATTTTAGTATTTTCTTGGAGATACCTGTGAGGTTGTCGAAGAGAATTTTTTGGTTTCGTGAACATGGTATAGTTTCATTTTTTCGATTATAACTTGATATTATAACTTGTTTTTCGAATTTTTGATTTTGAGAATGATTTTTAATTTCGTTTTTTTGAGAAATAGTACGCTTTCTTGATTTCGTCGATTATTTTTCATTTTGATTTTTAACAAATAATACGGTTCTTGTGATTTGGTTGACTTTCTTGGTTTTTGTGATTGTTTTGATTTATATGTAACTATGTATGCTTTTTGAAATTAGTATTTTTGTTACGATATGGTTTATTCCTTAGTTTTATGCATTTTTATTTGGTAATTAATTTATTGTTATAGTTTCGCTTTTTAAATTGTGAAATATACATTGTGATTCTGTTTTACATTTTCCCTTTTGTTCTTTATTTTAAAAATTTATATAAAACATCCAGGAATTTATTATTTATTAATTTAGAATTATAATTTATAAATAATGAACGATTGCATCGCTTGTTAATAAACAAATGTTCATATATATAATCTTCATAAAGTTTTTAAATATGTGTTCCTAAATGAATGTAAAATATTTATTGAAAGTTGGGATATGATATATATATACGTAGAGGAAATTATATTAGACAATAGAAAATTAATTTAAAAAAATAATTATAGCAATGTTTTAATATTTTTGCAACTCATAACTCGTACACACTAATCATATATTACATTCTTTGCTGATATCGCAAGAAAATATGTTATTTGTATAAATTTATTAAAAAATATTGATAATGGTAGTTATCACAAAATCTTTAATAATACGAAGTAATTAAATAATTATTGTCACTCTTGAGTTCTGTATTTTTGGAATTGTAGAAATTCCTACTGCTTTAATAATTTTCATATAATAACTTACTATATATTATTATTATAAATTACAGAAGTAAAAATGGAAGGACTAAATTTCGTATGGATAGTTAGGTTCCTAATAATAATAATAACAAAACTCAAATTTCAAAATTTGATTTTGGATTTATTTAAAGCACTGTTTCATTTAAGCAACATTAATTAAATATTACTAATAATTAAGTAAACCCTTATAAACTAATATTTTCTTCGATCGTACAGAATTAATAATATACTAATCAATTTTTAATACTAGAACGCTGTGATACAAGTTTTCACCTAACAAATTCCCCCAACTAAAATATCCAATAATTTATTTTAATATCTATAAATGTTATTCTATTAAACTAAACATATCCACGATTTATAAATTAAAAATTCTCTAACCCCTCAATTACTAACATCAATAAAGATAATAAAAATTGCAAATTTCAAATTACAGCGCTCTCTAATTTTATCTTCTACATAAACCATCTACGACCCCCGTGCCGCTGCAACCAGGTGTACTCCGCAGTACCCCGCTTCACGCGCAGTCGAACCACTCTTACCTGTATTTCGTCCATTAGTACCTCCTTCCATCGTGAGATGGCGTGGTATATGTCCAATAGGCACACCGCAGTCTCTCGCGTGAAGAATCGAACGAATCGTTCGATCGAATCGATTAAAAAGAAAAATCTCGAATAATAGCTCGATTATCCGATTCCGGATAGGAGCAGAGGCGAGCGATGTTTCACGCGACGCGACGATCTCTTCGTACACACGCGAGCCTCGTTGCGAAATGTGTTATGCAATAAACGTAATAAGCGTTCGATAGTAATGGCGCGAGTGGAGTTAAACAATTTATGTAACGAGCTTTCTATAGCCAGCGGAGGTGTATCGGGATCTGGCGTGAGATCGATCAATTATTCTCGCATAAATTCGCTCTCGTAATCGGTGGAAAACGATCGCTCGTCAGAATCGTACCGATCGAGATTGATCCACGCCGTGGATACGGCGTATAGGTTAGAAAGGACGGGACGATAGTGGGAGTGCACGAGCGTAAGTGGTAAGACGGAAGAGTGACATGTGACACGTGTTATTTAAAAACAATGTGGTTTATTTGAATCGCACAAGACATACACCGTATCTGCTATGTTTATAATTACGGACCTCCCCGTGGAAAAGCTGGTCAAAGGGTGCGTCGCGAGCTTTGGCCAGGCTTTGCCCGAAGACGCCTTGCTTTCTCGTATTGCCTTAATGTCGATCCTCGGTTTTCCTGATTTTCTCTTTATTTATTTATTTCTTTTTTTTTACTTTTTTCTCTTTTGTTTAAAGTGTTCGAAAGTGTTTGCCAGGTCGAAAACCCAGTCGTACCGTGTCTAGAAACCGAGCTTCGGATTATTTGTTTACCCTGGATCAGAAGATTTCGTGCTAAAAATCCAATTTCCCTGCTACCGACAGTTTTTCACAGTTCGCCCCCCTTCTGCATTTCCGTCTCGCGTTCGTCTTTGTGGCTGATTTCCAATCCTGTCGCTTACTATATTATAGGAAATACGTCTTTTATTTCTCTTCTTCCTTATTTACCATTATTTTATTTAACTGTCTAGATACTTCAATTCGCTATACTTCCGACGTTTTGCTCATCGCTTATTATTTTTCATTTTTTTTTTTTTTTTTTCAACTGGGATTATCATTTACCATTTTACGTGGTTTACCCTGTGTAGAAACGTTAGCGATCGATCGACGGGACACCGTGAGACGAGCCACGAGACGAACGATCGATTTATTAGTCCAGGATGAAACTTTCTTTCGACGCCCGAGGTTCCTCGGGCTCCCGCTCCCGCGGCTACGCCCCTGCCGCTGTCCCGCCAATCGGGTCTCGCCCATCGCGAAATTTGCGTGTGTGATTGCGTTTATTCTTTTTTTCCTATATTCGCTTCGTGAGGCAGGGAACTTGGTCCTATGTGGGATGAATTCGAATAAGAAAGACGAGAGAAAGTTGTGGGACCGAATCGCGAGTTTCGTAGCATCGTTTCGCGTGTACCTTTCGTTCCATGAAATCACGCCATAAACCCGCGATCCTTTCCCCTATTTTTTCCTGTCGTCCCGTTTAATCCTACGTTTCATTCACGCGGGACTAAACGTGTTCGGAAGCATCGAAGAAGAAACCGCCCATTTTGCTGATCCTATACCGTCGTCTCTTTCTCTGTCCCAATCTCTCTCTCTCCCTCTCGCGCGTCCAGTCATGGCGTCCTCGCGCGATCGCAAAGTGGGTAACGCGACTCTCCGACGTTACCGACCGATACAAACGACAGTTTCTCGTGCATACGAAAAAGATTTGATGCAATTAATATTATGATGATTTATTTATTTTTTTCTTCACGTTCGAACGCCGACGATCGTGTGTTCGTCTGCCTTATTCTCCGCCCGGTTCTCCACCTCCCTGTATTCGTCTCCCATTTTCATCATTGCTTTTTTTTCTCTCTCTCTCCCTCTCCTTCGCTACGGGCAGTGCCATATATTTACAATATATCGTATAAACGGAGCCTGGCATGTACGTATTTCAGAATCAATCTAACAAACTTTTTTTCCTTTAACTAGATAACGAGATTTGCATTTTTTTTTATTTTCGCTTTGCCATTTTACCTAGGGCCGTACACGTCTAACACCGAGACAACTATCTTGATATGAGTTTTCCATCTCTCCAGTATCCCTTTATTACACACGTCGCAGCACACAGAGCACGCGCACAGAACGCACAAGGTACGTACAGAAAATCGAAATTCGTACTCCAACGCACACATACGCACACATATGCACACGTACTTACACACTCGCGTAGACAGCTTCAACGAATTCACGCACGCGGAAAAAATCACGAGAAAACACGCGCATACTCCAATTACTCTTTATCTTATTGCCTAGATCATCGTCATCGTCATCATCATCATCATCATCATCTTCGTCTCAAAATTTTCATTTTTTTTTTTTTTTATTTAGGAACAGTCCCCTTCGAAAACGTTTACAACGAGGCGTTTCAGCGGGAAAAAACGAAGTGGGGGAAAAAGGAAGACAGAGTGGAGGAATGGGGGAAACGGAAGGTGGAGGGGGGAGCGGACACAATACTCAAGTAACCTCAGTCTTCGGCATCTTCCAACGAAAAGAACGGAGAAAGGAATAGGATCATCAGTTAACCAACCGTCGTTAGGGCGCGCCACGCGGCGGACGCGCCGATTTTCCCTGGATCAACGATCCACGATCTCGATCCAGCGAAAGCCGCGCGCGGTCCGGGCGACGATAATAAATATAACCAACGAACAAACGCGCTATAATGATAGCGTCGGCGTGTCTCTCGGCCGCGAGGTGCCCGTCGATCGTACATCTCGATCTTCGACGATCTCCAAACGCGAACACGAGCCGATCGCGAACACGTCCCTGCGACCTCGTCCGTTTCGCCGATTTTTCCTTCATCTCGCTATCTCAACCCCGGTCTCTCGCTTATTTCTCTCACCGCGGAACACAGGTCGACGCGTATTCGCGATCGGCGGGATCGTGCCACGATCTTTGAAATCAGGTTTAACGTCGCGCCACGCGAAAAACAACACGGCCCTGGAGGACGGGGGCCCCGCGACGGACACCTCCGGCCCGCGATCGCCGATAAACCTAAACAACTTTGGCATCTTCTTAACCACGTAAAACATCATCTCGATAATAATTTAATAATACGGAGTTAAGGGGAGGGGGGAGATAAAATAATGAAGACGGCGCTTACAGTCGCTGTAACCGCGTTAATAATAGTGGCAATGAATAATAATAATAATAGTAATAATAATAATAATAATAGAGTCAATAATCGTGTTAATAATGACAATAATAATAATAATAATAATAATAAGCAATAATAGAAATGGTAATAATAATGTAATAATAATAATAATAATAATAATAATAATAGACAATAAATGTACTATGATACATTTTACATAGGATCGAGGCTAGAGCTTAGAGTCTACTTAAAACGCAGCGCACACTTCCGGCTCACGCTGTACACCATTAATCGTTACAAGTACCCGCGGTATCCTAATCATCGATACGTGAGCGAATCGGGGCCTTCTCGGGGGGGGTTCGGGGGGCTGGAGGTGATTTCGAGTATCGATGTTTCGCGTCTATATACACACAGAGGATAATCGTCGTCGAGGTCGCCCACGCGACTCCAAATCGCGGAATAAAGGAAAAGTAGCCCGTGTGTCGTAACTTTTCGTGCTTTTTGCCCCCACTCCTCCTTCCTTTTTCGGTCTCGGGAAACGCGAGAGAGTGGACCCACGGGGACCCCGTGGCGCGGTCCACGGGTAGCCCTGGTGCGCCGGTGGCGACCTCGTCGGTGCAATGTACAAAAAGATTCCCCCTCCGCCCCTGTGGATCGCTCCACGATCTTCCTCGATATTTGCGCCTAACATTATACGTACGGAGTGGTTTGCAGGTTGCTCGTGTCGCATGACGCGATGCGTGTACACGTATTATAGAGGTGCGCACCGGTTATCCACGCACGTACATCACGTTACACGGTACGCGATAATATCTCTATCGTTATTAAATAAATAATCTTCAAATGCGATAATAAAGTTACTATGTTCATTAGCCTATGTATAATATTTATATTCTGTATAACTCTCCTCTGTATCTCGCGATTTATATTTATTTATATATATTTATATATATATTTATATATTTATACTCTTTATATGTATAGATATATATATATATGTTCATATTTATAATGTCTTTATTTATAACTATTTATAAGGATATACTTCTTTAAATAGCTGTGCTGAGACTCGCAAAGTGGTAACCATTCGTTCGTTTCTCTAGTTCCATTAAAGTCGCCATCGCGCCTCGCTCCTCCGCGCGATCTTCCTCATCTAGAGGACCCTGTCGAGGCCAGTGTCTCCCTCGCTTTTATACATTCATGTACACTGCACCATTGCCGGGACCGTTTCCAGGTCTTGTCGATCAGCTGGTTCCTCGTTCGCCGACCTACCGCCTCTCCCAATCCTCAGAGGCGACCACGGACAGTTGACCAAGGCAGATCCTCCGGGGTACATGGACCATCCTCACGCGTACCATGTC